>NC_085140.1:418963596-419042819 GCF_024139115.2 Armigeres subalbatus | reverse complement strand
AAGTTACGTATTGCTGAACTTAGTTTCACATTTATCATGACACAATTTTGCATCAATAATGATGCTCGTGGGTGTCGGTCTCGAAGCATCTAAATTTACATGGCTTTTTCGAAGTGTGATGCTATTACAGCAAACAAATGACGGTTGTCAGAATGACAGCATCTCTTATCTGTCAAAAGAATATAGGGGTGCCCATAACCGAACGGTGTCCACAACCGAACCTCCTCCCTTATTTCCCCACGTTTGGTGCTTTGTGTTCAGGTCTCCGGCGACGATGAACTGCCCCTGCCGCCGAGTGAGTTTGGCTATATCCCTTCGTAGTTCGGCCAACGTGCCGTCATCGACTTTGACTTGTGTGGGACAGTAAGCCACGATGAACGTGACGATTTCGACGGAGGTGGTGACTTGCACTCCAACGGCTTCGATTATTTTGAGCTTGAAGTACGGCAGCAGGTGTCACTACTCCCCTTCTGGAGCTTGTTTGATCGAACCTCACCACTAGAACCCGGAATTGTTGCGCTTACCTCTGGCTTCAGGTGGGTTTCGGTGATGAAAACCCCATCAATCTCCTTCTCCTGAAGGAAATCGCTGAGCTCGGTGATTTTGCTTTTGAGCGTGCAAGTGTTACAGTTTATCTGACCCAACTTAGGAACCATTTTCAATGACGAAAATTCCCAGAGTGTAGATCTTGTCGAACCGGGATTTGCAGTTTCGAAGCCGAGGCGTAGGTTGGCTGAATATCGGAGCCAGCTGCTCCGGGGTGTAGTGCGGAGCGGAATACTCCGGAAGTAGAGGATGCATTGCCGGCGGAATCCTGGAGGGGCGAGCGGTTGCTTTGCTTGGCTTGACTTCCGGTAAGACCGAGACAGCACAGCTGCGAGTCTTCTTTTCGGTTTCCGTTGTCCGTTAGTCAAGCAATGGGGAAGGAAGCTTTCTTGCGGATTTCGCAGAACTCCGCGCGTTTCCGGCAGGCCTTCGTGGTGGCCCTTTGCTTTTCCCCACATTTGGCACACATCGATGGCGTGGACGCATGCATCGTGCATCGTGCGTTTATGAAGCAGTTCCCCGTGCCATAGCTGAAACGGAGACAGTTCATGCACTGCGTCACGTCACGATGCACGGGCTTGTACTTTGTCCACTGGACGACGGTGCTGTTGATGGTGGCATCCAATTGAAAGTATGTAGGTTGGGAGAGAGAGGAATTGCCAACTCCCTAGAATAATGTACTGCTGAAAAATAAATTGCTCATCCCCCTCATTGTGACATCCTCCAAATTTGTATATGATACAGTGTGAAGGGTTTCGAGATTATTAGTATTGATCCTCAATGCGTTTAATTTTCTCCACAGGAAATCGAATTCATTTGTAATCTGTAATGTTTTTTTTTTGAGCAAGGGTAAACGGAAATCTGCATCCAGACACCTGAGGAGCACGGTGCCCCCAGACGCTAATATTATCGCACTTTCATGAACCTCCGTGGTTTTCTCACGAAAAGAAAGCTTAGAGCACCAGGAAAAGGATACGGGGTGTTTTAAAATCTTTCATCGGTGAAATTTTGAATACGTCCTATTTTAAAATTTTATGGTTTTTTTTTCATATATTGGGTAAAACGACCTATTATGGAGGGGTTAAGCACCGTGTCAAAATAAAATTGATTTAAAAAATTCTTTAAAAATTACCTGCTGGTCTTTTTCCTCATTGCCTGACAACTGACAACAAATGTCTAAATGACAAGGTTTGCAGAAATCGCTCTCAATAGATAACGAACAACGATAGAAGAGAGGCAAAAATCTCTTCGAATCATAACCAGCCATGTAAACAAAACTATCGCACTTGTATACAAGTTGAAAAAAAAAAAACTGATTCGGACTCCCGGTGGGGGTTTTGATAAAACGCTTTGTTCTCGCTCGTTTTATGTTGGGAGCCATATTTTTTTTCGCACAGCTGTATAAAACAAGTTGAAATGTATCATCAGAACCGGTGCCCCCCCCGCAATTAAAAGAAATTTATCATGGGTTGTAGTCCCCCGAATCAGTTCATTATCGTATCAGCTACCGAAAAACTTCTCTCATGGTATGATACCTTTCGAGAGTGTATATAGACAGATAAGTGAGAGATTTTCATTCTTCTTGGATTCAAACCTCAAGCAATGAATAGCTTAAACTACTTGGTTGCGACCAGCAGTACGGAAAAAGTCTAGTAACCGATGACGAAACAAGTCAACTGAAAGTCAAAGTCAAACATGTCGAAGAATTCGTTGAAGTGCCGACTGATAGATCGAATTGGCTCGTATAGTGCATACCCTAGCAGCACACATATTCCACATAGGTTACTGCAACCCATATGTGACCGGATTCAGGCACAATCAAGTTGCTGCAACCATTTTTGCTTGACTTGTGCTGCTCGGGTAGTTGCTAGTCTGTGGTTCTAGATACAAAAATAGGCGTTTGCGCAGAGGTCTTTCAGGTGCGTACAGATGTAACTGCGATAGTAGTGCTGAACAATCGATGTGGTCCTTGAGCAGATTTCCAGCAAACGTAGTTTGAACGGCGATCCGCCTTACCTCTAGTGGTTCGATGCTGATCAAATGACAGCCTTCCTCATTTCAAGTTTATCGGATCACGCTACCTTAAAAGATCAAGCCATGTATTCACAAACAAGCGAAGATCGATCACGAGAAGCTACGTTTATAATACCCAAAATGTACTGTGATACACACAATATTGATAATATTAAATGTACTCAAATTTGGGTCATTGGGACGATTTTTGTAACCAGCGATTTGTTTTTAGTGATCATTCAATTTTACATAGGGGAAGTGCACCGGTTTTGCCAACTTAGTGCCTAATTTGGCCAACCCTGAAAAATACATATTTTTCCAAAACAATCGATCAGTTGGAAGCAGCGTTGAAGGGTAAGGATATATCTCTTGTTGTAACAAAACCCTTGCGAATTCTATTTTGAGTTATTCGCAAAATTGGCCAAATTAGGAACATGGCCAAAACCGGTACAGTTCCCCTATCTGTGCTTAGACTTTGGCAATTGTTGATACATTAGGAAAGCTAATATTTTATACTTGTATTAATTTATTATGTTTACATGTGACACTTTTCTTTCAATATCTATTATCCAATAACATTCGTAGAATTTATCGTAATAATGCAATAGTGAATTGGCTTTTGCACACATCTTTTATTAGGTTTTCCTTCCCAAACACAGAACGCAAAATAAGTTGCGGTGCTTTTCGTGATCGATCTTTATGACTATTGGGATCATATCACTTACCCAATATTATAACATGTCTTGACATATGGGTTTATTATCATGAAAACATGGGAATGTCTCATCTGGTGAGTAAACTGTGCAATTAAGAACGAAAACTTACGCGTTCAGCATTGATGTTCCATCATATTTAATGTTCGACCAATCCGAAGGACAGACTCCATGTTGAATACTACCCGAATGTCGAAGAACATTCATCTATTTGGAAGATTTCGTATTTCTACTGGCATTTAACAATACTTGATTCGATTACTATTGAAAAGGAAAGCACTATATATTTCTTTTTTACAGCAAACATGTATGTATATGGGAAAAACCATACAATTCTAAAATAGGACGTATTCAAAATTTCACCGATGAAAGATTTTAAAACACCCCGTATCATTCTTCTGGTGCTCTAAGCTTTCTTTTCGTGAGAAAACCACGGAGGTTCAGAAAGTGCGATAATATTCGCGTCTGGGGGCACCGTGAGGAGGTTAACTCAGGTAGTGTGGGGATGGGTATGTTACCCGACCCACTAAAACCAAAACCCTTTCGCCAGTCCGTATCCCCGGCCCGCAATTAGGCAATACATCAGGGGACTATTGAGAACGCTCACGCCTATGCTAACGCACTTGACGTTAATAATATCGACTTCAAGGGTGGTAACCCACCACCCGTCGATCGCAGTTGATAGTAACTCTAGCGGTCCGCACTATGGGGATCCCCATACAAGGGAGCGGTCAAAATAAAATTGACTTTAAAGTGATTTTCCACTTGTTTAGCTGTGTATGGTCGAAATAGCATGAATATACAATTTAACCCCCTTGGGGATCGTCTATGAATTACGTAATTATTTTTTCATAGGTCTGATTAACGTGACAAAGCAAACCTATTTGGGAAGTTGAAATTTCGTGCGTTTTCTTAGAGAAGGAAGGGGCTGTACAAAACTAAGTTCAGCAATTTATGGACATTATGGCGCGATCATGTTAAATGACATTAATTTCATGACATTCCGTGATATTTTTTGTTCTCACTCTCATGCCTCACAATTTGTATTTAGAACAATTTGTTTGACAGTACTAGGATCTGAAGGATCATAAAGCATTAAATGTTAATCAAATAATCAGAATTGAAAATAACTTTTGAAAAAGGGTATTAGCAAATTAGAAATCGCAATCCCATGACATTTTTACGTGTACAAGTTATTCAAAATGAGATTATATATTCTCAAAATGTGGACATTCATTGTGGAATGTAAGAATGCTCCATTCTTCCGAAAAGCAAAATTCTTTAATTTAAATAACAACACTATTTGAATTACTTTTGATTTGTTTTCAGATTTCTGCGTTATATACAGCATCATTCTTTTTCTGTGTCAAGGTTTAAGTCTTCAATGATATTTTCTTCAATTCCATCAACGATGGAAGATGAGATAAATTCATCTGAAGTATTAGAAGATAAAGAACTCTTTGAAAATCTTCAAATATTACAAAATTACGCATGCATAAGAATAACAACTAAGAAAATTTTTTCCAACGTCTCCTCGTTATCCAAATCGAGCTTAAAATGGATCTGATTCATAAGGCACGAAGGAAAATGTCAACATTTGCCTCTTGATCATTTTCTGCATTATGAGTTCTAAATTTCTTCAACTGTTTATATTGACTTTCCGCTGGTTGTTCAGCCAGTGAACCTCAAAGTGTAGATGAGATAAATATTTCCTACCATTAGCCAGAATTCATGAACACTAGCAGGAATTTCATACGCCCGTTCTAACTAAGATATTGTTCGTCTTTACTTTTGCAATAAACATGTCGAATTATTGATTCCAGAGATTTATAAATATTTACAATATTATGAAATCTCATATTTAGTTCTCCATCAGTAGCAATGAATATCAGAAAATTAGGGAGAATGACCTAACCACTCAAGCCCCAAACGCATTTCGGGAATGGCGACGGAAACGGTAAAATTTGACAGGAAATATATGAGCGAACTGTTAAATCCTTCCGTTACCGTTGTGTGCATTATATGGAGTTTTATTCATTTACCTTGAAAAGTTAATTAAATGAGCTCAAATGGTTATAAATAAAGTCAAGATACAATAAATGTATTTTTGACCATACCCTTTGAGCGCATAGTTCAGTCTGACCCATTTTCAATAGGAAACGATGGGACTAGATTTCTGTCGAATGAAACTTTTGGAGAAAATCGGACACAAATAAGTGTCTAAATGGCGATTTCGTTCTTTGCGCACATACATACAGACGCGCATGCACATACAGACATCACCTCAATTCTTCGCGCTGAGTTAGTTGATATATACCACTAGGTCTCTGCCTTCTATCAAACATCTGTTTTTGAATGAGCATTAACCTTGGAGTACGAGAAAGGCAAAACACGGTAAAAAACAAATGAAAAAAAAATCAGAGTGATTTAACTCTGTTAATTGCAAATCTGGCAAGAAATTCTTTTCGGACATTTTAGTCGAAGCTTTGTCCCTGATGTGTATCATAAAAGCCGGGATTCTGAGGAAAAAAGTTCTTCACTATCAAAGTTGAAAATAGCGTCGTTTTGAAAAAATATTGCTTCCGCATTTTTTCAATTTTTTCACAGTGTAATCTATTAGTTTTGCACACCATTTAAAAGCTTATACAATAACCTTTGTAATGATGTATTAACATTGAAGAAAAAACATTTAAAAAATATTTCTTAATAGTTGAAAATAAAATATTTTTTCAGAAAATTTGCTAACTTTTTTACCCATTTCTGACTTTGCCACCTTATATCTTTGGAACAGTGCACCTAGAGACTTCAAATTCAGAATTTTCTTAATTAGAGTATTGACAATGGAGAGAAAATATTTTAAAATAATTCGGAAGACATGACATTTTGATTCAATGACCGCCCGAAATCCTATAGTGGGTCCGTATCACAATCTCACGTTGGAGACGAGCACCCCGACAACAACCACCGCGCATGAACCGCAATGACCTCTATATCTACATACTGAGGTCCCCGCAGCCCAACCGCTGCATGTGAGTTGTCGGGGTGAGCAAAGTGGAATTTCGGAATTTAGGCAAGGCGAAATGTGATTTCTTCATTTCGTTTCGTTTCGTAAAATTGCAAAAATTTCGCTAGAAAAAGCTAGCTTTTAACGAAATTTAACGGAATTCCGCGGAATTTCGAACAAATTTAAATTTTACCATATGCCTTTTATCGTATTATAAAATCTGGTGCGCGCTGAACAAAATCACAAAACTTAGTGTACAATTTTTTAAATTAACGCTCACTAAATAATCCTTATCTGAGTCGAAAAATACGTATTTAGTTTTCTTCTATAAAACGTCTCCAGTTAGAAATGTCTAATAGAAAACGAAATGTATCTTTAACTATTCTATGTTATCTATCAGAGTGTAAATGTAATCAGATATGAATCAGATCAGTATGATTTTGTCAAAAAGACAAAGCTGAGATGCGGATTCCTAGGCGGATTTCTTATCATTCGCTTAGACCTCAAATCAGGGGTGGCATTGCGCACCTCGACTCGAAACGAGCAAACCATGTAAGCGGTCGTACGAAATTGTTGTCGAATCGAGATGCGCAATGCGACACCAGGTTTAAGCTCATGGGCTTTAAGGCAAAACAAAATGCAAGAATTCACTGTTTGCACGTTTGTTTGCACAAATTGAATCTTACCTAAAAGTCAAAATAATATGTTCAGAGGTTTGAAGATACTCCAGCCCCCTAGATATAAATTATTTGTCCTGAATATAGACATTTATATCCTGATGTTCACATTATGTCTGACAGATACGTATTTCGGGTTGTTGAGGTCGAAATACGTATCTGTCAAGATACAATTAAGGTGGAATTCAATGGATTGTAAAACTCGTCTTATGACAGGTGAAAACATTCCACTAAAAAGCTCAAAATAATTTTCTTATTAAATTTTGTGATATTTTTTGACTACATATTTGAACAATATCGATCGTGTTGCTGCTAGCCATGCTCCTGTAACTAGTCCGGTAAAACGCGAACTAAAAAAAATCTGCCTTGCAGAGCAGACCTTTACATATTTAATCAGTGTCCGATCGATCGTGTTGATACTGGTCACGCCATCTAGTGCGGGTGGAGTGAAAAAATTAATGCCTGCATCGAAGATCACAAAATTATTTAGTGCAGAATCGATTGTGTTGTGTTGATTGTGCTTATTAAACGAAGCACATTGATTTCGCGTTAGATTGATTTGAGACACGGTTTTTGTCTTCAAGTTCTCAAAATAACTTCGTTTATAATAAATATTTAGTCGCTTACCACGTTGGCTTCACTTGAATTACTTTTTCAAATAACGAACGATTTCCTTCCCGTGGCACTCACGGAGATGCAGAGCATTCCTGCTTATAACAATTAGTGTCGAACTAATTTTCCTTAAGAAAATTATTTTGAGCTTTTTAGTGATCATTATTTGCAGAAGAGAGTTTGTATAACTATTGATTTAATTACTTAATTTATCTTGACAGATACGTATTTCAACCTCAACAGTAAGGCCGTCTTCAGTGTCTCGTACTTGACTCGACTTATCTGTCAAGATACAATTAAGTGGTGGAATTCAAAAGGATTGTACAAACGCGTCTTATGACAAGTACTTTTCCTTTCCTAATAGCAGTTCGCCGACCTGATTGTACGTAAGACTGTGGGTGCCTGAGCCTCGGAGCTCATTTAAAAAGGTGGATTTTGGAAGGAAATGATAACCTTTTAGTACAACTTTTTGTATGAGAAAGGGAAAATTTTTTCTTCACACTTGGCAAATTGCTGCCGTTAAAACTTTGCGATCACATTTCTGAAATTCAATCTGAAATACACATCTTTGTGCATACGCCTTTGTGTATACGCCTGGTAGATGTGGAAATGTAAATGAATATCCCACTAGATAAAAAATAAAATATATGCATTTATTTTCTGGTTTTGAGTTAGCTCAATGCCATAAAACCACGCTGATAACATTATATGAAGTATGCTTCAGCATAATTACATTATTCTTAAGTAGATAAGAATTTTATAAGAACTTTAACGGAATTTTAAAAAATCCTACAATTTCTATATTTTTATATACTTACTGAAACTGAAATGATATAAAATTGATCAGAATGCGGTAATTTATCACATAGTGCTTGTTCTGTTACTATAATTCTATTGATCGCAAAGCAGTTATTTGACTTTGGAAAAATAAAATCAGAGTTGCGTACATAATGTAAAACCGATTCAATAAAAAATCCGCGGAAAAAAATAAAATTTCTTTCCGTTTCGTAAAATTTTGTAGTTAATGGACCTTGATTTCGTATCGTTTCGAAGTCTTCGTTTTGCTTCGTTTCGTATCAACACAGACATTTTAAATTTCGTTTCGTTTCGTTTCGTTATGTTAAAAAAGTATGTTATCGCATACCCTTAAGTCTCATAAAAGCAAATCATACATGATCCTCCTTTTGGACATCTCTGAACACGCCTATGAAGAAAACCCCTGCTGGATGTTGAGCTTTATTATGTTACTAGCTTTATGTACCCGGCCTTGCTCGGAATTTCCAGTTTGGTTTTCAGTTTTACAATCAGGAAAGAAAACCAATTGGTCAACAGAAATTGTTAACTTATTGATACTTCATCATTTGAAAAAGAAGGTTTATGGAAACATTGACTGATCTTGAAAAAGGGATCGTTGGTTTGAATAGGCTTTTCGCAAACGTCAATTGCTAAAGAAGGAAAAACATCCACGATGTTTCATCCCGCAAACCCATTTTTAAAGAAGGGATCACACTCACCACTTATTCCAGGCAAATGCCTACTTTACAGAAGCAATCACATCCACCATTCAGAAGGAAACACATTAATCATTGCTTTTCACTGGGCAAGCATGATTCCGATGAAGGGTAACAATTATCATTGCTATATACCCAGCAAATGCATGCTTCTATGAAAGATTTTCTGATGCTGTTCATAATTATTCCAAATGCCCTCATGTCGAATGACCTGCCAAATAGTGTTATGTTAATGGCCTGCTTGATTCAGAGATATGTAATTTCAGGAAATGCCATATTCTGGAATATGTGTATCGGTAAGAATCATTTTGGGAAACATCATTTTCGTTGAAGTCTTTTGGGAAATGTTATTACTGGGAAAATGTTATGTTCAGGATTTGCTATTTTTGAGAAATTCGAAATTTGTTTTGGAGCATTGTACAAATGAAAGAACCTCGAATGAACTAAATAGGAGGGATTTTGAATTAAGTCGTTTTCCAAACAATATGCAACCCAATAACCTCCTGCATTCCAAAAGATTCTCCCAGCCTCTCTATAATAGTTTTGGCAGAGAATACGTGTTTACAATTTGGTTTGTTTACCATGGGTAAAAGGTATACTGAACTGTTCGTTTAATAAACATACCCTCTCTCTCATTCAGCTATGACTCTCCTATCCAGTCTGATACAGTCTTCCTTAAACAGAGAATATGGGTTCCAAATTTGGTACATCGGTAAATGGGTTCAAAAGTTATGCTGAATTGATCGATTACTAAACAATACCCTTTCTCACACCATTCCCTTTAAAATGACCTACCATCATGCACTAAAGTTGTTTCTCAGGACATACATATTTGATAAATTTGGTAGAGATCAGCAAGGGTTCAAAAGGTAACTGAGTTGTTCAATAACTTAGCGATACCCTCTGCCCGCACCCTTCCCCTTTTCCATAAAGAATCCCCAACCTCCCTATCGTCATCTCCTAAAGAAAGAATGTGTGTTCCAAATTTGGTAGAAATCGGCAAGGGTTCAAAAGGTACACTGATTTGATCAATAACTTAGCGATAACCAACCCCACACCTCCCCCTTTTCCATAAAGCATCCCTAACCCCTATCGTCATCTCCTAAAGATAAAGAATGTGTGTTCCAAATTTGGTAGAAATCGGCCAATGGGTTCAAAAGGTACACTGAGTTGATCAAAACTTAGCGATACCCCTCTCTCACACCTCCCCTTTTTCCAAAAAATCCCTAACTCCCTATCGTCATCTCCTAAAGATAAATAATGTGTGTTCCAAATTTGGTAGAAATCGGCTAAGGGGTTCAAAAGGTACACTGATTTGATCAATAACTTAGCGATAACCAACCCCACACCCTCCCCTTTTTCCATAAAGCATCCCTAACCCCCTATCGTCATCTCCTAAAGTAAAGAATGTGTGTTCCAAATTTGGTAGAAATCGGCCAATGGGTTCAAAAGGTACACTGAGTTGATCCAAAACTTAGCAACCCTCCCCACACCCTCCCCCTTCCAAATAGCATTCCTAACCCCATATCGTCGTCTCCTTAAAATGAAGAATGTGTTCCAAGGGGTTCAAAAGGCACAGAGTTGATCAATAACTTAGCAACTCTCCCCACACCATCCCCCTTTTCCAAAGAGCATCCCCCTATCGTCATCTCCTAAAGATAAAGAATGTGTGTTCCAAATTTGAGAAATCGCCAAGGTAAAGGTACACTGAGTTGATCAAAAACTTAGCGATACTCCTCCTCCGCACCCTCCCCTTTTTCCAAATAGCATCCTAACCCCTATCGTCGTCTCCTTAAGATGAAGAATGTGTTCCAATTTGAGAAATCGGCCAAGGGTTCAAAAGGTACACTGAGTTGATCAAAACTAGCAATACACCTCCCCACACCCTCCCCTTTTCCAAAAGGCATCCCTAACCCCCTATCGTCGTCTCCTTAAGATGAAGAATGTGTCTCCACCTGGTAGAAATCGGCCAAGGGGTTCAAAAGGTACACTGAGTTGATCAAAACTTAGCGATACTCCTCCCTCCACACCTCCCCCTTTTCCAAATAGCATCCCTAACTCCCTATCGTCGTCTCCTTAAGATGAAGAATGTGTTCCAAATTTGGTTGAAATCGGCCAAGGGGTTCAAAAGGTACACTGAGTTGATCAAAACTTAGCGATACCCCTTCTCTCCACACTCCTCCCCTTTTTCCAAATAGCATCCCTAATCCCCCTATCGTCGTCTCCTAAAGATAAAAATGTGTGTTCCAAATTTGGTGAAATCGGCTAAGGGGTTCAAAAAATTGATTTGAGCATAAAAGCGATAACCTCTCCCCACACCCTCCTCTTTTCCATAAAGCATCCCTAACCCCCTCATCGTCATCTCCTAAAGATAAAGAATGTGTGTTCCAAATTTGGTAGAAATCGGCCAAGGGTTCAAAAGGTACACATGATTTGATCAATAACTTAGCGATAACCTCCCCCCACACCTCCCCCTTTTCCATAAAGCATCCCTAACCCCTATCGTCATCTCCTAAAGATAAAGAATGTGTGTTCCCAATTTGAGAAATCGGCCAAGGGGTTCAAAAGGTACACTGATTTGAGCAATAACTTAAGATAATCCTCCCCCACACCCTCCCCTTTCCATAAAGCATCCCTAACCCCCTATCGTCATCTCCTAAAGATTAAGAAGTGTGTTCCAAATTTGGAAGAAATCGGCCAAGGGTTCAAAAGGCACTGATTTGAGCAATAACTTAGCGATAACCTCCCCCACACCCCCCCTTTTTCCATAAAGCATCCCTAACCCCCTATCGTCATCTCCTAAAGATAAAGAATGTGTGTTCCAAATTTGAGAAATCGCCAAGGGGCAAAAGGTACACTGATTTGATCAATAACTTAGCGATAACCCTCCCCCACACCCTCCCCCTTTTCCATAAAGCATCCTTAACCCCCATCGTCATCTCCTAAAGATAAAGAATTGTGTTCCCAATTTGAGAAATCGGCCAAGGGGTTTCAAAGTACTGATTTGATCAAAACTTGGCAATACTCCTCCCCACACCATCCCCTTTTCCAAAGAGCATCCCCTATCGTCATCTCCTAAAGATAAAGAATGTGTGTCCCAAATTTGGTAGAAATCGGCAAGGGGTTCAAAAGGCAATGAGTTGATCAAAACTTAGCGATACCCCTCCCCCACACCCTCCCCCTTTTCCAAATAGCATCCCTAACCCCTATCGTCGTGTCCTTAAGATGAAGAATGTGTTCCAAATTTGGTAGAAATCTGGCCAGTGGGTTCAAAAGGTACACTGAGTTGATCAATAACTTAGCAATACCCCTCCCCCACACCCTCCCCCAGTTTCCAAATAGCATCCCTAACCCCCTATCGTCGTCTCCTTAAGATGAAGAATGTGTTCCAAATTTGGTTGAAATCGGTCAATGGGTTCAGAAGTTATGCTGGAACATACATACAAACATACATACAAACATACAAACATTGAGTTTTATATATATGGATGGATGGATGGATGGATTATTATAACAGCTCGATCCAACTATCTCCTCTGCGTGGACTGCAGTCATCTCGTTCGTCCATCGTGCGCGGTAGAGTAGAAGTTCGTTTAGGCTGTCGGTGGAGCGATTTGGGCGGGTGATACGCGGAAACGCCGCCAGAATCCTGGAACAAAAGAACAAAGGAACACGGACCATGGAGCACGAAACGTGGACAATTTAACGAATCGAATCGACAACGCGAATTTCCCTGATTATATGTCTGACGTCGTTCGCGTCGGTCGGTCGGTTGTGGAAAGTGAAGTTTACAAAATGGAAGAAGACGAACAACAATGCCGGTTGCCTGCAGCTCGCGACGAATCGCGAAAAAAAGTGAAGAAACACCTGAGACAGAAAGCACATTTCATGCTTTCAATTGTGAAACATAAATTGAACAAATAAATGTCGAATGGCTATCGCGGAGTCGCGACTTTCGACGGCTGTGTAACCTCCGACGTTTCCGTCATCTTGTACGAAGTCATGTTTTGTTTCACGCTTTGGTATTCGTGCGATTCCCGTACAATGGAGGGAAAAATGGTTCCTATTGGAATTTCAATTTGAACATACGAGTTTGGTTATGGTTGGCTGAACAATAAAAGTTGCGGTAATTTAGTTGCCATGAACCCGGGAAAATAAATTACACATTTTTTTCCTGTAAGTTGTAATGTGACGAAGGATATGTGCTCTCTTATTTCTTTGGTGGAAGATATTCGGCTTTAGCAGTTTCATTAAGTAGCAAAAACGTGCTATGTCTCCAACACCCTACGATTCGGGTAATTTTTCACGTTCTACGAATGTTTAGTAATTGATATTTTTGTTAATTTATGTATGTACTGAACTTATTCGGCAGCCGTCGCTTGGTACTGGCGTTTTTTCTCATACGCGAGCATGGAAGATGGAGACTTACGTACACTTAAGTTGTATTTTTGTTTTCAGGATGGATTTAGAACTTTAGTCCAGTCTGAAAGCCATAAAAAGTAATATTGATAGTCATTAGTCTGTTTTTTCCTTTAAAAAATAAGCTTCAAAAGAATATACTCTGACAATTAAAAAAATCCAATTGAAAATAGAGTATTTCCTTGGAAATTGGGAAACTTTTCCTTGGAAATTCAAAAGAATTTATCTTAGAATTTGGAAGAAATTGCACGGAAATTAAAAATAATTTTCGCAGAATTTTCCCGTGGAGATTGTTTAGAAATCCCTGTAAACATTAAAAAATGATAAGTAATTTCAAGAGTTTATTTTCGGTTATTCAAAATAGTTTGCGTTTTGATTAAGTTTTTGATTATCAACAATAAAGCGGAGATCTAATGATCATAATTAAACAAGAATCCACTATTTTCCAATATTTTACATCAATTTAATGCTCCGAAACACAGACGAACGATTTGACTTAACATCTGCTGTATGGTGTAGACATTTTCGAGTCATTCCATCACAAAGGAACCACCACAATCAAATCAAAAACTCGGCTCATTCCATCTAAATTGCTCAAATCGAGCCTCTGAGCCTGCAAATATCGCCCTTGCTAAACGCAAGGACCGCAATCCAGACAATGTACAACGACATCCTGAATTTTATATTCTCTAATGCCTATATTCAGTGACATAACCACCACGCAACACCTTTCCGCCTTTGTCCCTTATCCTTGATCGTTGACGTCCATCATCGGCACCCGAGGCGAAACAAAACAGTACTATAGGACCTCAGCTTCTGCGGTAGGCAGTCACATGCAGGGCTTGACATCCGACATCGATGTGTCCTCGAAGCCGTTGTTCGCCCATTGGCTCAGCGGTAGACAATAAGCAAACAAACGGCATCCAATAGGGAATCCTCAATGAAAGTCCTGCCGGAACATACGGGCTTGCGGGTGATGATGCTTTTTGCTATTCTGCTACTTGAGTAAACACGACGGCCTGAAATGTAGATCCTTCGGGGAATTGGTTCTTTCTATTGGCTCGAACGACAAACTTTAATTCATGAATCACTACTTGCTCCAACATGGCTAATAGACACGGGAAGGTCAGTTTTGATGTTGTGTAAATATTAGGTCCAAAAGGACCACCAATGAAAGCAATACATACATATATTTGTGACAGATGATCGGAATCTAGCAGGGACAAGATGCAATCTGTTCGGAATTTGCTTTTGCATTGGACGTTATTATGTCACATCTATGGGGCAGCGTTTTGTTAAGTTAGTGATTTTTTTTCCCCTGGGTAGTAATAATGCATCATGTTTTTCTGTTGAATTCAGATTTAATTAGTTTATTAAATGCAACTAATCACAGCTGTGTATTGAAGGTTAATCTCGTCTTGAAATTTGAACTATGAAAATCAAAATAAAAACGTAACTCCGTTATCGACTTTATGTATTCCAATCCTTCATACATTGTACGTTTTGTGTTGCCAAAAGTGGCTGTAGAAAATTCCTCAAATATTCTCAGCGGCAGCAAAATGAGTTCTCCATAAAGAATTATCAAAAGAAAATTTGTAAAATAACAAGTATGGTCAAACCAATTTTTTTCCACATAAATGGCGGCTCATACACGTTATCCCAATATTAAAGGATAGCGTCTCCTCTTGGGATGCCTGCGTCTCCAAGAGAAACTCCAGGCTGGTTGACGGAAGATTATGCTTCCATAATAACAAATTAATAACCTACATAATGAATTTTGATCGCAAAATGTGTTTTCACGGAACACGGCAAAGTCATTGGAAAAATCAAATTTCTGCAAACGTGTGTGAATAATATTCTAGCATTAATGTTTGCTGATTGTTGATTAGAAATTAATGTTTTTCTTGCCAACAAATTTCGTAAAATTATCATTATACATCGTAATAATAATTACAATTAAATTCAGATCAGCTATCGCAACAATCCTTCTCATGAAATTCGCTTTCGTGAAGTTTGCTCATAAAAGTCATAAAAAGCCGTAATATCATCTACGCACGAAAAGTCCGACTTCGTCTGCTGAACAGAGTGCGTCCGAAAATTAAATTTAGCCATTTGCCCTCGATTTCGGTTCCGATTTGGGTGAAGCCGACAATGGAGCAATGGCCAGATCGTGATTATATGACGATGATGATGATGGGTGGTGGCTTTGGCTGTTTGTGCGAACACTAGCCAATTATTCTTACATCACCTTCGAAGCGGAGCCGGGCAATCCTTCCGATTCCCGAGGACGAACAACCCATTATTTGGCACGAACGACCTCTCGCCCCGCAATCACCAAACATGCCCACCATTTAATTGAACAATAAACATTAGAAAATAAGTGGAGGAATAATAGCGCAAAATATGGCTTCATGATGATCGTCGGATAAAATTACCTGACTGATGCCCGTGGGTTGAAGTCGCCGTCTTTGACTTATTCATCATTAAAGAGCTCCCCAAAAGGAAGCACGAATAGGCTCAAGGACTGGCCGGGTTTATGGGGCTGCTGCGACGGCGGAGTTCGAGAGTCTTTCTCATTAGAATCGCTGCGGGAACACAAAAAGGGTAGGGACCGTTGATTGCTAGGTTTTGTGTGCAGTGTCTGGGCAGTGGCGGTTCGAATCTTGGGAACATTGGTTGCAATCAGTGATGGATTGTGGTGCTGATTGGACGAGGATAAGAAGTGTGAATTAGTGTTATTAATGTTGGAAAGGGTCAAACGGAACGCATTCGATGGAATAAATTTGTAGTTTGGGTAAATCGAACGAATCTGAATGACGAAATTATGGTTTTATGGATGTTTTGCAATTCATAACTTAATGATATAGAAAATAGAGCGACTATAAAGATGTATACATTTAATGGGTGAAGAGTGAGAGTAAACTTACCCTAGAAATAATCCCTGGATAACATAATTATAATTAAGAAGTTCGACCACAGTCTTGCGTATAAAAATGGCAGCAATATAAAATTTCCATAAAGAATTAAAAAAAAATCCATGTAAAATTAGGGACCCATGAAAATATTGGGCTAGAAGCAATAATAAATACAGTAGACTCTTTACATCTCGATGTTCTATATCTCAATATTTCCTCCTATATCGATGATTTGCTCGGTCCGTTTGATCTACATACATATTCGTTTTCTAAATTTCGATAACCTCCCTTTCGCGATGTCTATCTATCTCACTGTATCTATTTTGATCATATTTTATTCAGGGTTTTCTCTTCATATTTCTAGGCTGCTAAACTACCTTGGGGCAATAACAAACACACCGAAAACAAAAAATGAAATTTGTTTTGTTATCGTTTTTCAAAGCAACGAGCCTTTTTCAATCTAGTACACATTTCAATTTTCCTTTCATTCCTCGATCACTGCTTATCTCGATGGTCCCTTCGATATGGCAGCTAAATAAAATTTCCATTTAAAATTAGAAATTTTCCATAAACAATTAGGAAATTGCCAATAAAAAAATCAGGGTATGAGCAATAAATAATTATAAAACAAAAATAAATAAGCACTTTTAAAAGCAAAAATAGCAATTATAAAAGAAGAATTTTCCATAAGGAAATCAAAATGTTGTACGAAAAAATTCAAAATTTCATAAATAAATCAATATTAGCAATAAAAATTACAAAATTTTCCACAAAATAAATATATTTTTCCATAAAAATAAAAAATTTTCCACAAAATAATCAATAAAGAGCAATAAAAAACAAGAAAATTTCCATTAAAAAATACAAGAAAGTAAAGTTGATGAAATTTTACATGAATTTCAAACGCTTTTAAAGAAGGGTACCTATGAAAAAAAGCACAGTTTGATTGCTTTTTATATTTCTTTATGGAAATTTTCTTATTTTTTTATTGCTTTTATTGATCACTAGAGACCCGACGAACTTCGTTTCGCCTAAAATTGATTTATTTTCTGATTAGATCTCGAGTTAGAGAAGAAATTGGTGTTTCATTTGTATGGGAGCCCCCTTTCCAAAGCGGGAGGGGTCTCGAACCATCTTAAGAACCTTCCCGGCCCAAAAACTACCACATACAAATTTTCACGTCGATCGGTTCAGTAGTTTCCGAGTCTATAAGGCACAGACAGACAGAAATTCATTTTATGTATATAGATAGATAGATTTCGTGGAAAATTTTTTTTGTTATGGAAAAATATATTTATTTTATGGAAAATTTGTATTTTTATTAATATTGATTTATTTATGGAAATTTTGTATTTTTTTTTCGTGGAACATTTAATTTTTTTTATGGAAAATTCTTCTTTTATAATTGCAATTTTTGCTTTTAAAAGTGCTTATTTATTTTGTTTTGAGGAAAATTTTTAATTGTTTATGGAAATTTTGTTTTATATTCATTTATTGCTCATACCCTGATTTCTTTATTGGCAATTTTCTATTTTCTTATGGGAATTTTCTAATTGTTTAGGGGGAGTATTTATTTTAGTCCTTCGATATCGATATGTGAAAAGGTGACTGTAAATATAACTTTTCCTAAAATAAAAATTGGAACTGCTCCATTTTCCATCTCACTGGGGAAAGAGCCATTTGGCCGAATACCGTTCGGCCGAAGGCCCCTAGGCCGAAAGTTTTTTCTTACCATTTGGCCGAACAGATCATTAGGCCGAAAGGGCCATATAGCCGAATAGGTCATTCAACCGAATATGCCCATCAGGCTTAGGGAGGAAATTTTCATAGAGACCTCGGATAGCTATAGTATTATATACCAATTGACTCTGCTCGACGAGCTGAGCAAATGTCTGCCTGTCTGTGTGTATGTATGTGTGTGTATGCACAAAAGCTAATAAAACATATTAGACAACTTTTCATATAGTAATCTTCAACTGATTTTCTCACAACAAGTTTAATTCGATACTATTGACCGTTGCGTTGAAAAGTTATGAGAAACCCTAGAGTAATCCGCCTAGCTAGTGCCAGTGTGATACATATAAAAAATAATTGAAATTCAGAGGGAAAATTTGCTACAAATTAATCTTTATGTGATCATTCTGAACTGTTTCTACAGTAAGTAAAGTATGAATTATTAAAAAAAATCATAAGGGTTGTGTGCAGGACAAGGTGGACATTGGACTGGTGGTCCTTAAAAGAACCGATTTATTTTCAATAATGCTCGATTAAATCACAAACAGCAGAGTACGATTTTTTCAGCGACTCCCTCTGACGTGCGCTTGTAATTCTGCTACCGACAAAAACTTTCCGATTTTTTTTCAATGATATGCTTTCCCAAACACAATAAGCAACAAAACCAAATAAGTATCTTTAGAGAAATTTTCACTTGATTGCTACTGATGCCATCCATGCGAAAAAAAATGTGGCAACGTCTCCCTCCGATGCGCTCTTGTGATTTTACTTCAGGCGGCAAAATACCTACTCTTCTATAAAATGGTAATCCTGAAAAGAGCCGATTCATTTTTAATAATTCGTCTTCCTCATCACTAACAGCAACAAAACCAAAGTCAGAATCAACAGAGGACGCAATATAGAAATTCCATTTAACGACGCATTACTAAAACCCCTCCGCCAAACTTGGTGTCGCCAATCGTAATCACACAAATTACTTCAATGTCTTCAATGTTATATCTTTCTTGTGGTTCTCACGTACTAATATCCTAAAATTTCCTTTTATAGGCATTGGTTTGTCCTTATGAATAACCTAAATCTACAATTTGATAACTTACCTACCTTATGTAGGGGAATGGTTCGGCACTTCATCCCATAGCTCCTATTTCCATCCCATAAAAAACAAAGCAATGAAAAGGAATTTGTTTTTTTTTCTTAATTTTGTGATTTTTTCACCAGTGAGCACGCACCCTTGAACCTCTCATTGCACTTACCAAAACGATATATTATGATTTAACTCCGGCCAGATGGACCTCAGAAGTTCGTGTTCTGAGAGTGGTGTTGAGGATCATCATCAGAAACTTGTTTAGGACAGTGTTGGTAAAATCTTAAATTCTCAAATCTTATGGGGGATTCAAATCATGCGCGAGTCAAATCCCATCAGAATCATGGCCCAGAAAATCGCTCATGATTCGAACCGCGATTTGCATCGTTGCATGATTTTTACATGTTCTTCATTGTGTAATGCATTGAATTAACTTTTTTTTTTTTCGGTAAAAGCAATGGCTAATAAATCCATATGTAAACAAAACATACGTCTCCATTGCGTTTTGATACTTTTTAGAGCGAAATCATTTTTCGGCGAGTGAGCGAAGCGCTGCGAAAAACTCAAGCGCGATGCTCTCCTTACAGAATCGCAAGCGAGTTAGCTCGTGCACGAAGTCTCGATAATTGAGATTTGAGTATGATTCTACCAACACTGGTTTTGGACCAGTTGAAGTTTGAGGTGATGGGTCGTAGCGCAGCCCTCCCAGATCATATTCCTCGGGGACAACGACGACCGACTGTTGATCAAAGGGTACAGTAGTTTCAACAAAACGTTACACTTCGTCACCGTTTTTTCAACGTGCTGTAGGTCTTCGCCGAGTTGAGACAAATCTTCCAGCTGGTAAATTTCTCTGTCAGGGCATCTAGACCTCGTTGGTTTTTTGCCACTAGTTAAGGCATGTCGGAGGTGAGGATCTATGACAAAAGGTCGAAAGACAAAAGGTCGAAAGGAAAAAAGGTCGAAAGACAAAAGGTCGAAAAGGCAAAAGGTCGAAAGGACAAAAGGTCGAAAAGACAAAACGCCGAAAGGGACAGAAGGTCGAAAGGACAAAAGGTCGAAAGGACAAAAGGTCTAAAGGCACAGAACGTCGTACGGGACAAAAGGTCGAAAGGACAAAAGGTTGAATAGCACAAAAGGTCTATCAAGAACAAGTTGATAACAAGTTGGGTGTATTCCAAAAGAATTTATGAAATACATTTAACTTTAAGCAGAAATAGCGCACTGATGTAATCAATCAAAGTTGAAGAAAGAGCAATTTTTAAAGAGTGTGTAATTACTAAAAGACAATATTATGAATTTCTATATAGTTCTGAAAGAGATAAAAATATTGTTAATAAGAAATGAATAAAGCTTGTATTTCGCGAGGCAGAGTTGTCCTATACAGTTGACAAAAAAAGCTCTTTTATTTTTCACTATTTCTAACAATTAAATGAAATTCATCCAAAGAGTGAAAATAATAAATTAATATCAAGGTTTTCTGAATGTCACTTCGATCTTTCAGAATAGAGCACGCCACAGCCACGCCAGTGTAGTTGATCGAATTGACATTTAGAAAACTCAAACATCCATATATTAGTGGTACTTATTGAATGAATTTGATTTAATTGTTGAAAATTGTAAAAAGAAAAGAGCAGAGTTTTTACTAACTGTGTAGGGCAACTCTGGTTTCATTTTATTTCTGATAACTTCATCTGCGTTTGCTTAATGAAGCCTTAAGATGAGGAGAAGCCATTTTGAGTAGACCATCAACACATGTCTTGCTTAAACAGACGTAAAAACCTCATTTCTTTTCTTAAACATTACAATTTGGTGCGAGATTGATTCTTTCCGTTTCACTTTCTTGTCAATTTCAAATTTATGTCCCTTTCGACCTTTTGCACCGTTCGACGTTTTGACCTTTCAACCTTTGGTCCTGTTCGACGTTTTGTCCTTTCGACCATTTGTCTCTTTCGACCTTTTGTCCTTTTCGACCATTTGTCCCTTCGACCTTTTGTCTTTCGACGTTTTGTTTTTCGACCTTTTGTCCTTCCAACCGTTTGTCTTTCGACCTTTTATCCCTAACCCCGGAGGTTAACAGGTTACAGCAGCGGCTCGAGCATACTGACCTGGATGGCGCTTGCGACGATGTCATGCGCATTGGAACTCGCTCCGCCAATTGCGTCCCGGAATATCCTTGCTTACCGGTAATTGATGATGATTTTCACCAGGTAGCTGGGAAGTTTGTAGCGTTGTAGGTTGAACATCAGGCCATCATACCATGCATTGTCGAAAGCCTTCTCGACACCGAGTAAGACCATGGCGGTTGTTTTAGAGACAAATTTGTTCTGTCTGAGGACGTTGGCAACTCGGGTCAGTTGATGCACGGTGGATCGCCCGCTTCGGAAACCAAACTGTTAGCGAGATCTCCAACTCCTCCGAGAAGTCGTTTGGAGTAAGATGGATGGTTAGCATGCTTATTAACGGTTGCCTTGTGTGGACTGCTTGATGCTTCGCATTAAGCTCACTGGCAATGATATACTGACCTTGTTTCCGCGTAAGCTTGACGATGTCCCTCCAAAGGCGACAGTTGATGTTGTCCTGTATGTTGACGTTCACTTCCGGTTATAGGTGTGTTTTGATGATGAACGTAGAACAAGTCTATTTCCTTCTCCACAGGGAAATCCTTCAGCTCGATGGTTTTGCTTTTGAACAAGCAAGCGTTCCAGTTCACCAGACCCACTTTAGCAGCCTTTTCCAATGATAAGCATGTCAAGAGGGTTTTACAACCGCGCAGATGAGTGGAGAATTTTGCGAAGATCGGTATCAGTTGCTCCGGGGTGTAGAGCGGAGCAGATTCTTCCGGTGGGACATTTTCGTTCTGCGGCTACAAACGGAATCCAGGAGAAGGGAGCGTAAGCCATTTGCTGGACGATGGAGCTGGCGGCACCGGAGCTTGAACCTACGCAGCTGCTGCTGCCATTCGTTTGTGCGGTTGCAACAGTGGAAGGATTTGAATCGCTCGTCGGGGAACCACCATGGCTGGTTAGTTCGCCTCGTTGATTATAGGAACACGGTTCTTCTTCGGCAGGGTTCTGATGGAAGCCTTCTTCCGGATTTCCAGAAACTCCCCTCGTGGTGGTCCTTTGTGGTGGTCCGATGTTTGTCGCTACAATTGGCGCCCTTGGGATCAGCCAACTCCATCTTGTCTCACTCGTCGGTCGGATGGGGTTCGCCACACTTGTTGCAGCGCGGCTTCATGCTTCATGCGGCAGTTCCTGGTACTGTGCCCCCTAAGTAGAAGCAGTTGATGCACTGCGTGACGTCGCGGTGCACTGGCCGATATCGCTCCCAGTCAAGACGGTGTAATTTATAACGTCGAGCAGCTTCAGGTCCTTCCAGGTGATGGAGCCGTGCTCCAGATAAATATCGCGATATTTCCTCGCCATATCGTGATGAGCGATTTTATGCACGGCCAATGACTTCAGTCCTCAACTTTCGAGCTCTTCCTTCATATCATCAAGTCCTCTCAGCAAAGTCTTGAACGGCTCAGTGCCGGGATGGTCAAGAATGTAGTACTCATACTTGTGGACCTCGAGAAACTCCACGACAGATCGATGATGGTCCATGTTTGCCGGCATCACTGTCACGCCGTCGCTGCTGAGCCGAAATGTACATTTCAGCCTTTTAGTGATCAACTGGCGAACTTTCGGATCGTCCTTTACATCCATTACGCACAAGGTGGTGGTGCAATGGTAGTTCTTTTGCTTATTTATGCTGAAAATCGACTTTAATTTCAACACTGTACGAAAATTGTTTGGCATGACTTGGACTTTTGGAAATAGGAGCAGAAAAAATGTGATGAATTTTAAGTACACCACGGAATTTATTGTATACCCACCTTAACTTCCAATGAATTGTTGTTGTCCTCAGCTAGTTCATCGTAGAAACCGAATGGCCAATCCTCCAGGGCTAACCGCTCCACGATGTGACACTTTTTTTGTGCATCACTTTCGAACCTCCAGAAACGAGAGGTCCTAGACTAATTTGAATGTTCTGATGAACTAATCATCTTGATCAGCAGCTGAGGACACTATCACAAGAAGTCAAGCAAGAAATTCTCACCGCCCACATCAAAGCCCATCGGAAAAAACGCATCCAGCAGTTCTCTATCCCTACGATTCATAATTTTTTGATTTTGATTTATTTATGTGCATAAATATTTACTGGATATTTTTTCAGGAAATACGGAGGAAGTTCTAACTGGAATTCCTGCTGTTAAATAGTTGTTTGAGCCAGATGGCTTTATTATTATTATTTTTATGGGTGACCTCACATCTCAATTTGTATCTTGTACTTGATTGTATGATAATATTAAATAATATAAGGGGTCATCTTTAGCCTTGCGGTAAGATGCGTGGCTATAAAACACGACCATGCTGAGGGTGGCTGCGTTCGATTCCCGGTGCCGGTCTACGCAATTTTCGGTTTGGAAATTGTCTCGATCTCCCTGGGCATAAAAGTATCATCGTGTTAGCCTCATGATATACGAATGTAGATATGGAAACTTGGCTTAGAGATAACTGTGGAAGTTAATAACTGTGGAAGTGCTTAAGAACACAAATCTGTGATGCGGCAATGTTCCAGTTGTCGATGTAATGCCAATGAAGAAGAAGAAGATGTAATACAAAGTAAACATTCTACTAGCCGTTTACCAAGAGTTCAACAAATTACATTTTAGATCGAATTCAATCAACGAGCATAGGGGAATCGCGGTTAACATAATCTGAAGGAAGTTAACAACATCTTAATCGTTCCAAAAGCTTTAGGAACAATATCAAAAAAAGGTTTCAAACGTAAAACTTGTACAGATTTTTTGAAACTATTTCAAGTAGTAATTTCCTTACAAAATTAACAATTTTTTTTCGAAATGGACAAATTGATATGAAATTAGCGAAAAAGAATCCACGTGTCTTGGAGGGACTCGAACCCTCAACCTCCTACTCTCTAGATAGGCGTGATAACCCCTACTGGATTCATTTTCGCAAATTTCATATCAATTTGTCCATTTCAAAACATGTGCTGTGCATATGCATAGCCAAGATATTTAACAAAAAATGATTTTCGTACGGCCGAGTTGTCGAATAATATGCAAATTAAAATTAAAATTAACAAAATTGAATATATAGCAAATCCGTTCAATTTCTTCTCTTAATTATTTCAATCATCTTCGTAGATTGAATAGGAAATCTTGAAGTTCTTCTTTTTTATACTTGAATAGTTGGCTCTTGTGTGGTTGTGTCTTGCACATTATTAAGAAATATGGGGCTTTTCCGAGTTTGCGTTAAAAAAACGCAAATTAAAGATAAAAAGGCATTGGTGCTCGGAAGAAAAATTTAGTATAATAGATGCGGTCGCACGTCTTTCAAACATTTTTGTTGGTGAAAAAATGACAATTCTCTTCTACGCTGCAGAAGAAAAGAGATATTAAATCACATTTTTTATGTTTTATTTTCAACAGTTAGCAAAGGAAAATTACATTTCGTGTAAAGGGTGCAGTTTGGTTTGATTTCAATGAAATGGTATGGTACTATGTAAAACATTCAAAAACTACGAACTGATTACCGTGGATCGCTCATGGCGTGTGAAACAGGTACCACAAAAAATACATTAGTTTCATATTGATTGTTGCTAAAAGGACCGTAACTTACATCACTCTTCTGTCCGCGTTGAGAATGCATGACAGGATAGGTTGGTTCTGATTTTTTTTTTTGTTGGGTATTAAAAGAATTGAAATTTGCAATAGTATATTATAAATAATTTTGAGCTTCATTGAAATTGACAAATATTCTGGAGAGTTTTCGAGTCAATTGATATGTTAATCTCTAAAATCAATCAAAAGATAAATGCGATATTAACGTTCAAAATCTCACATGATTTTGCGATGGTCCCCAATTTTAGATTTTTATCTGACATCCAGCACCTTCGGGTAAGACGTTGTCGAAAGTCATAACTGCAGCGTTTGAAATGAGCTTGCTGAAAACCGCGAGAAGATTAGAGTTTGCCCGGCTAAGTTATTAGCATTTCTCTTTCTTTCATTTTTTCTTTCATTTCAAAGTGGGGTTTGGGCAAATTTCGTTTCTTTTACCTTTGAAAAGAAATAAATTCACCCCTACAACACTCCAGTAAAATGCTAATAACTTTGCGTAATAAACTCTAATCTCCTCGCGGTTTTCAGCATAACATTCCGTATTTAATTCTACAAGATCTGAATGAGTACCATAGTTCTTCATCGTAAGTTGTGTAGTCCAGCTGCAATTTACTGTTTTTGGATGTTTCTGCATACATTTTTCCATAGAAACTTCCAACATGTTTAGCACCGCCCAAACGTTGGCCGATTTAGCTGAAATTTTGTCCAGAGCATCAGGGCATCAAATAGAACCGAATAAGAGAACTGAATGAGTATCATGGTTCTTGATCGTAAATTGTGCCTTCCAACTGCAAATCACTGTTTTTGGATGTTTTTGCATACATTTTTCCAGTTTTCCAAACTTCCAACGAGTTTAGCACCGCCCAAACGTGGGCCAATTTGGCTGAAATTTTGTCCAGAGCATCAGGGGATCAAATAGAACCGAATAAGAGGGCGGCCCATCAAAAAATTGAAAAAGTGTTTTTTGAGCCACCCTACTCATGATATACGAACGCAAAAATGGTAATAACTGTTAAAGTGCCTAGAGAACACTAAGCTGTCAGATGGCAATGTCCCAGTGGAGGATGTAATGCCAATAGGAAGAAGAGGAAGAAGAAGAAGAAGAAATAAAGGAAAATAAAGGCGTTTGCTACAATCTGCGAAAATAGGATAGAGGATTAGGATAGAACATAATTATAACACATAGCTTTCTCACTACGCTAATTTGTTATAATTATGTTTTATCCTAATCCTCTATCCTATTTTCGCAGATTGTAGCAAACGCTACATTACGCTCTTTTGATTCTCAGCGCTACGTGTCATTGCTTAAGGAAATTGGAATAGGAACAATGAATGCATGCCGATGATAAATTAATGATAGGATTAACAAACCAAAAGAACAAACACAACTTCTAAGATTTTTAGAGGAAAAAGTAAATTAATATACTAAACTTATATGGTCCTAATATTGAGAAATATAAAGTTTTGAAAACATTATTCAGCATTCACAGAGACACATTTAGATTAACGAAAAATTTCTAACAATCCCAAGTTTTCAATGGATTTTCTGAGCAAGTGATCAATTCTTTATGATTTTAATTTTTTTTAGAGTGTCATTAGTATTTTTTTATTAATTCGGGCGTAAATTCTCTTGCTTTCTAAAAGACGAATAATATTGTTGAAAGGTCTATCAAATGAATACTTTCGGAATACTTACTTGATATTTGATGGGCTACAGCTCTTCGATGAACCTACGCCGAATGGAGTATCTTTCTCCACTGGACTCCATCCTGGGCCTTTTGGAAATATGATATCCAAATACAACCTATCTTATGGCCACAGACAAACAGACAAACCAACGACCATGACTTCAATGATCAATTTGAATTTGGTTGATTGAGCGTTTCACAACTAGAGGCGCTAGCGTCGCAATCCTTCGAGTTTTACTTTTCATTGCAGCGCCTTCTGGTGACAATTATGCTACGTCTCGGCTATGCAGTCTCAGTAATCAAACGATAATTTTGATTTTATCCCAACGTTTCGACCACTTTTTGTTGGGATAAAATCAAAATAATCATTTAATTACTGAGACTGCATAACCGAAACGTAGCATAATTACCCTGATCAGTCGAACTCCTATCATAATCTGGTGACAATGTCATACGAAAAATTGTTTCATGAAATATGTTCGCAAGATGATGGTAGAGGAGTTGGACGATGGATTTATCCGAAAAATGTTCAAGCTTTGCATTGTTATTTTCGAGAATCCTACAACATTTCTAAATTTTTTGAGTCATGAGGGCTGAGGGTCGTTGAACAGAACAAAACAGAACTTTATCATGACAGTTTGCGAAAAAAAATCTCACGGTATGTTACATAAAGTATGTGTATACAGAGATGATAAGTAAGATATTTTCATAAGTAAGATAGTGCATTCTCTTTTGGATACAATCCCTGTTTGTAATATTCAATTCGTCTATCGAGTTCTCCTGACGCAGTCTCTCGCACACTGAAGTCACCGTGTAGGATATATGAAATGAAACTGGGTGGTAGTCCAGATGCAGTAAAAATATCACGAATACTTCTAGAGGAAGACAGCATACATAGACAGGAGTACAGTGGAATCCTTTATTTATCAGGAAAACTCAATACATGTTTTGAAAGAGCTGTCTGGTGGTCAACAAAACGAAAATAGTAGTTTTTCTGTGAACTGTAAAATAGGAAAATTAAAAAAAAGTTGTCCCCCCCCCCTAATTTTACCTTAGTTCCAATGCTTAGAACCTTTGGTTAGCGGTCATGGAATTTGCTAAAACAACATCTCATAATTAAATGTTCTCTCAAAAATGGAAAACTCATTCAATCGAAAACTAAACAATGATTGATCTTGTTTCATCCCACGTTTTTGAAGGTGAATCTCAATTTAGGCAAAGATTAAATAAAAATAAAAGATGCTTAAATTGATGCCTTTGAAAATCTGTTGTGGTTGCTGGTTTATGTGACTCATTCCTGAAGAGAGCAGTGCTAGCATGATTTTTGAAAACGCCTTATGTCCAAATTGAGAGACTCTTTTTCATTACGCTTCCTTTCACTTATATCGAAGCTAGTTTTTCCATCTCAGTACGCTAAGCAAAACCATTTTTCTACAGATCTCTGTGAAAAAATCCGAAGTAAATGTTAGTATGGCTTCGCAATAATTAAAAGAGAAAGTAAACAAAGAGAGCCGATCTGTTGGACTTACGACGTTTTCAAAAATCACGCGAGAATCGGTACATCTTTTTCCATAACATGTTTAAAAAATCAGAAATTAACGTTACCATACGAAAGCACGTAGCTTGTAATTAAGTTATTGTTTTTCTACTTCTTCATAACACAATTTAAAACCACCGAGATCTTCTCTATACACATCTTCTGGTTCAGTTAGCAGGGACCTCGCACCCAAATAAAGAAGTGATTGAAGCGAGAACCTGCGTCGGGATGGTCTGCAAAATCCATCCGGCTGTTGTTGTTGTCGTGTTTGCAGTCGTTCTTTTTCCCGCCCGATGATTACAAGCTTCACTCCTTTTGCACAAAAATCTCGGCGGTATGCCAAAGCCGTGTTCTTTTTGTTGGCTGGACCGGGGACGGATGCTGAACTGCCCACGGGTTCAGCATTTGAGTGAGTTCTTTTTTTTAAAGCGTTTTGCTTACGTCTCTAAGAAACTATGTTCCACTCATAGCCGGGGGCACAGACAACGGAATAGTTAAGCGAACGGCACCAACGTTGGTCGAAGCTTAACCGATGGATGCTGAGAAAATCAATCCCCAGCCGTGTACCTCATCTTCAAGCTGCAAAAGAATGGCTAAATGGAAGCGGAACATCCAGGATGGCGGTACAGGACAGCGAGATACAGAAACTTGTTCTAACAACTTTATTTTTCATCTCTGTAATGTCTAAATAATTTAGCGAATCGCTGCGTTGGATCTGTACCTTTCAATCGAATGCAATGAGGAGAAACTGCACCGTAAAAATGGCTTGTCGGTGCGACCGTTTCCATCTTCATCCCCGTGGGTTGGACTGAATGGTAGGAGGAATCTAGAGATGAGGTAGAAGAAAAAGAAAAAGTTGCAACCTGTCGGGAGTTCGTTCATGATGTACTCGCTAGATTTTTAACAACTGGCTTTATCACGCGGGGGCGTGCTTTAGTGCTATTGCTGATGCTAGAATTTAATAAACCTCGTAATGTTATTGTGCAAGACATGGCTTGTTTACTAAAGCACTATCTACACTAAGATGTAATTTACTGTTGAACATTGCTGAACTGTATGAACTCGGGATTAATGGGCCGTGGCTTTAGAGTGAAAATGTTTCCATGAGGAACGTGTTTCGGCATCAGCTGTAAGGCAAAGCCATTAAAGAACGTTAAAAATGCTTAGGAAAATAATTGAAATGATACTTGAAGACTTCTGTAAAATCAAGGTAAATTTGTACGGCTTATGGTTTTTTTCTCCAACACTGAACTGTAGAAAAATTTAACCCGTTTGGATTACCCAAGAATGACAAAGCCATGAAATAGCAACATCGTTCATATTGTAAATTGGGTGGTTGTAACGGTAGTCAGATAATGTTTCTACCCGAGAGGCTATTCCCTGCAATAGTGTATTTATATCAATTATCATCATTTACTTGTAATAGTTGAACATCCTCTTTCCAATTCAAAGCCAACATTACGCGAAGCGTTTATGGGAAACATAGAAGGGTGTCGAAATTATCGCATCATACTTTGCCACCAATTATGCTACGCTTTCACGAAATATCATCAAGGCACGTAAAACAACAGAAAATTGGTACTAATCTACCATGGTGGGACTAATTGGCGGACCAATAAGAAACTATCGCTCCAATCGAACGATGTACTCTTCCTGCGACGTCCTTTCCCTTTTGCCCCCGCCCATATTGAAGACACTTTTATTACGCGCAATTATTTTTGTTTTATGAACCATCCCCACCGACAACCACGACGACGACGGGAGCCACCGTCGCACCTTCCCGCGTGCAATTCGATTTTAATGAAAAAGTGCGATCAAACAAGGCTTGTTTGCTTGGTTTACTCGCTTATTAGCCTCCTGCCATCATCATCGCACCACGACGCGATTATTGGTGTGCCACGACGAAATGGCGCTGAAAGGGGTGCTTAATAAACGCGTTGCGCTATCTCATTAAATTTGCTTGCCCATTTTTATTCCTGCCCTTTCGCCGCGCGGCTTTCCGCCATTCGTGCTGCAGCCCAAATTGACTTTTTCTCCTTTTTAGGCTTTTTCGTGCAGAAAAGTGTTCGGGGAGACTAAAACATTACTTTTTTATGATTATTTATGATCGATTGAAGCAGGTATAGGAGGTGATTCTATGCAATGGTTATGTTCGCACATGGATGCATGCGTGTTTCCGTCCCAAATAATATTTTTGATTTTGTAACAGCTTCGATGATCAAGATCCTCTATGAGACTTCTGTAGACCATTGATAATAATCAAATAGGGTAAATCACTACTTGGGCCTATGGACCCGGTTCCCGGCTCACTGCACAGAAAACTAATGATTTAAACTGTTTGAAAGTCGTAGGTTTATGGTTGATAATTTTTAAAAAGTCTCCCATTTATTTTTCACAATACTCAATATTTTTCTATCACTTGTTTTACTCCTAATTGATTCAATTGCAGAAAATAAAAATGTAGAATTCAAAATTTCACTCTCCGATGCCACACCACTGAGCCGGAGTGATTCTTTCCACTTTTACAAAACGGTATTATCGAATAAACACCTACCTGAAAATCGTCACAGTGCTCGATACAACCATTGCATGAAGCTGTTAATCACCACACCACAATTCTAAACACCCGCACTTCAATTATTCTTATTTGTTCGTTTTACTAGAACTTATTTAAACATACTAGAATACATTTTAAAATGTATTCACAAACCGAACAAAAATTCACCTCGGCCCAAGAACTTCTAGCCGCACCGTGCTGCCAAAAGGCCAGGATTATAAAAATGATCCTTCATCGTTAATAGGAAAATTGTCTAATACGTTGACGTTATCATGTTATTTATATTTCTCTTGATTTTAAAAGGTGAAATAAATATTGTTTTTAAGTATTTGGAAGAAATTTGGATGAGTTAATATATCTTCTCAACCAAATAAAAATAATACCATCTGGCATCTTGTTGTCGTGGAACGCGCATATTTTTGTTTACATCGCATTTTCTACCGTCCCGAGAGAGAATGAGAGTAAAATGTTGAGAGATTGAGTGAAATTTTGCTTAGGCCGGGAACTGGTTTTTTGTATGCCGGATTGGGAATCGCTATGACTGAAATGAGTGCTGCACCTCGTTAATTTAAATCAAATAAAAAGCTTCTTTGAACGATATTTAGCACGAATAGCTATTTTTTAAGCAGAAGTGAACCCCAATGCAGTATTATACAGCCTACAAATTTCAGAAAAAGTTGCTTCCTGTCATAAATATCAATTAAATAATGCAGTCGTACGCATGTTAGGCCGGGAATGGGGTAAGAAACCCTATTCCCAACTTTTTAGTTTAACTTAGCGTTGGCATCAACTGATCTGGATGAACCAATAATGTTTATGATCATTTTTATCTTTTTTCTCCTTTTATTTTTAAATGACTTAAATTGGAACATTTGATTGAAGTCATATTTATTCATAACAATGCATTTCATGGTTTGAATTGACATCAGTCTCATTTCTCCAATTCGGAAGAGAATAAAGTGCCATACAGTCGAATATTCTCAAGAATTTTCAGTCACCTGCGTTAACAAAATAGTTATTTGCTCTGGAAGTTTTAACACTGGTAAGAGCCCATCTCCCGTACTTATTTCAATTTAGTTGAATAAAATTGTTTTTGGTTAGTCACAAGTGAGAGTGGCGACAACGACGACAACAAACAATCGTAACATCGAATAGCACCTCATCTTAGTTATAATTGAAATCGTCGTCCTTGTCGCGCCGTTACTCACACGCAGGTACCAATGGCCTTTGCCACGACACGACAGTGACAATCCAACCAGCGAGCGGTAATTATATACCCCGAAGCCCCCCAACTGTGCTTAACCGTCTTCGTTTGTTGAATGTAATTAAATAATTATGGGCCCTAAATAGCTCATCATTACTTTTTATAACCTTATATTCACTATACTTCACATGGGTGCTGACATGCGGACACCTGTTATTTTTGCAAAGTGAGTGATGGCAACTTTAGAAAGGCGTGATCGAACATGTGAGTAATCTTGGTTGCAAAACGCATTTTTTAAAGTCGTTGTTTTTTTTTCAAATTAGTTTTCCGTGTTTTCTATCAGCCACCAACACTATCAGCCTTATTCGCTATGATACATTTTTAGTTTTTAGTTTTTACGGATGGGTCATATATGACCCAAGACGAAAATCAGCTGTCAAAAATCAGTTTTTAAAGATAGAGTCTTGCTTTCTTCAACAAAAATGTTCAAAATTAACTGTCGCATCCAGGAAAAATATTGCCCAGGTCAGGTTACGGACACTAGGATGATCTAGAGTATCCAAATTATCCTTGAGTTATAATTTTGATGTTCTAAGGAATCAACACCATTTTTTACCATATTCTGGTTAAATATTTGAAATTGAAATCTTTCTGATAATATCCCGCGCTTTTTAGCAAGATAACAGATCTTTCCCAATATCTACGATACTCCAAACAGTTCTTGAACTAAGATCTTAATATTCAAATCGGTCAACAAAAAGATCTACGATGTCCCCATTATTTTTATGACTATTACAGACACAACACAGAACTCGTTCGACATCTACGACACTCCAAACTATCCTTGAGCACAGATCTTAATATTCAAATCGAATTATGTCCAACACTGTGATTTTAATATAATGGTGTAATAATATTCCATGATGGTTCTCCCACTAGGGCCCTCCTTAGCCGTGCGGTAAGACGCGCGACAACAAAGCAAGACCATGCTGAGGGTGGCTGGGTTCGATTCCCGGTGCTGGTCTATGCAATTTTCGGATTGGAAATTGTCTCGACTTTTCTGGGCATAGAAGTATCAACGTGTTAGCCTCATGATATACGAATGCAAAAATGGTAACCTGGCTAAGAAACCTCGCAGTTAATAACTGTGGAAGTGCTGAATGAACACTAAGCTGCGAGGCGGCGGGGATGTAATGCCAATAAGAAGAAGAAGAAGAAGAAGATGGTTCTCCAACTAATTGGTGTAATGATGTCCCATGGGGTTTCTACAACTGACAAACACGCTCAGAATCCTATGAATCACTCTGTTGGCCTCGTAGACCTCCAATATCTGAACTCAAGAATTGTTTGGAGTACCGTATGTATTCTGGGAATGTTTAAATTTTCATATACTGGTGGAATGATGTCTCATGGGGTTTTTACAACTAACATATAAGCTGAGTAGCTTTTGAATTACTCTGTTGGTCTTGTAGACCCCCAAGATCTGAATTCAAGAATGATTTGGAGTACCGTTAATATTCTGGGAATACTGTATTTTGTACATACTGGTGTAATGATGTTCCATGGGGCTTCTACAACTAACTCACAAGCTCGGGAATCAATGAATCACTCTGTTGGTCTTGGGTGGAAAGGGTAGACTTCGCGCCTGCTTCCCTCTGCACGACTGGTATCAAGAGTGATGATGCCGCGTGCACCCCAAATTGACCTCTCTGCGACAGGGCCTATTCGCCAACACACAGAGGGACTTGCCGACGCGGTGCCTACGCCTACCCCAGCCTTGACGAGGACCCATTTCCGTCCTCGGGCTCGGAAACCGCCCGGTTGACCGACGACGCGAAAGCGACGATACCATGTTCTTCGCGCGGCCACTTGTTCGATAAAAGGATCGAGTTCGACCACAGGGCATGACCACCGGTATGACCCATGAAGCCGACTCCGAACCCTTGGACCATCTTTTGTTTGCGCCTGAACTAGCCATCCTTGAGTCCACGTGCCACCTTCTGTGTAGCTCCGAGACGATTTGGACAATAGCCGATTAAACGGCGTTCCAGCCAACTTCATCTTTACACATCCTCCGAACTAGGTTGTACAAGCATGTGGTCACACGAACAACACGTGTTCTGCCGTTTCCTCTAAACCAGCGCACACCAAACACTCGGGCGTGGCCAAGCAAGCCAGCTGCGTTACTTGCACTGTGAATTTGCAGCACGCTTAATCGCCGGGCACTTCGAACCCCCTATGGGGTGCTTGCTGCTCACAGCTTTGCTGGAACAAATCAAACAATTGGGAGGGTTCATGCAGCATTGTACCTTATGTCCGTCCAATCCGCAGCGTCGGCAGAGTTTGCTTCTTTCAGGGCCTTTACAGATCCATTGCTTGTGTCATGGTTCCAGGCACTTGAAGCAAACTTCGGGTTGCTCGTATATGCCCACAGGGCACACCGACCATCCCACCTTGACGCTTCCTAACTTGACTACCTTGGAGGCATCCGCTGCAGATAGCCGAATCAATGCTACCTGTGTCCCTGTCGGATCTTTCCGTAGCCGAACGGCTGCGGTGGGCGTCTCCACTTCACACTGTCGCCGCAGTACCGTGACGAGCTCTTCGACTTCAGTGATCTCGTCAAGGTCTTTAACCCTTAGATTCACCTCCGTCGTGAGTGCCTTACCTTGACCGTCTCGCCTAGGATTTCTTCCGCCAACTTCTTGTAAGCTGCGCCCTTTTGCGAGACGCCCCGCTTCAGCTCGAGGATCATCTCGCCCATCCGAGTACGTCTTATTCGACGTACGTCGGCACCGAGTTCACCGAGCTTGACGTCACTCCTCATCGCCTTCAAGACGTCCGAGTACTTGGCCTCGTCCGTTTTGATGAATAGGGCATCGCCCCTGGAGCGATTGGCGCCTACCCTAGACTTCTTGCTACCCTCGTTCACCTGGGCCTTCTTTTCGGCCCTTGACGTCTTCTGTTTCCTCTTGTTCTTGACCAGGGTTCAGGAGGCGTCATCCCCCTCTATTTCCCTGGTGCGATGGATACTGGGTTCGCCGTAGAGTTGGGCGAGCTCGTGGTTCATTCTTCGTCGTCATAAACCGTCTTCTTGCACATCGCCAAAGATGGTCCTAATCACCCGTCTCTCGAATACTCCGAGTGCTTGCAAGTCCTCCTCGAGCATTGTCCATGTTTCATGTCCGTAGAGGACAACCGGTCTTATTAGCGTCTTGTACATGACACATTTGGTGCGGTGGCGAATCTTTTTTGACCGCACGTAGGCCCGACTTACACAGATGATGCGCCTTCGTATTTCACGACTAACATTGTTATCAGCCGTTAGCAAGAATCCGAGGTAGACGAATTCCTCGACCACCTCGAAGGTATCCCCGTCTATCGTAACACTGCTTCCCAGGCGGGCCCTGTCGCGCTCTTTCCGCCCACAAGCATGTACTTTGTCTTTGAGGCATTCACCATCAGTCCAACTCTTGTTGCTTCACGTTTTAGGCGGGTGTACAGTTCTGCCACCTTTGCAAATGTTCGGCCGACAATGTCCATGTCATCCGCGAAACAAATAAATTGACTGGATCTGTTGAAAATCGTACCCCGGCTGTTACACCCGGCTCTCCACATGACACCTTCTAGCGCAATGTTGAACAACAGGTACGAAAGTCCATCACCTTGTCTTAGTCCCCGACGCGATTCGAACGAACTGGAGTGTTCGCCCGAAATCTTCACACAGTTTTGCACACCATCCACCGTTGCTTTGACCAGTCTGGTAAGCTTCCCAGGGAAGCTGTTCTCGTCCATAATTTTCCATAGCTCTAAGCGGTCTATACAGTCGTATGCCGCCTTGAAATCAACGAACAGATGATGCGTTGGGACCTGGTATTCACGGCATTTTTGAAGGATTTGCCGTACGGTAAAGATCTGGTCCGTTGTCGAGCGGCCGTTAACGAAGGCGGCTTGATAACTTCCCACGAACTCATTCACTAATGGTGACAGACGACGGAAGATGATCTGGGACATCACTTTGTAGGCGGAATTAAGGATGGTGATCGCTCGAAAGTTCTCACACTCTAACTTGTCGCCTTTTTTGTTGATGTGGCGTATAACCCCTTCCTTCCACTCCTCCGGTAGCTGTTCAGTTTCCCAGATTCTGACTATCAATTTGTACAGGCAAGTGGCTAGCTTTTCCGGGCCAATCTTGATGAGCTCAGCTCCGATACCATCCTTACTAGCTGCTTTATTGGTCTTTAGCTGTTGGATGGCATCCTTAACTTCCCTCAAGGTGGGGGCTGGTTGGCTCCCATCGTCCGTTGAACTGACGTAGTCATCTCCTCCGCTGCCTTGACTTTCACTGCCTGTACTCTCAGCGCCATTCAGATGTTCCTCGTAGAGCTGCTTCCACCTTTCGATCACCACACGTTCGTCCGTCAAGATGCTCCCATCCTTATCCCGGCACGAAGCCTTTGCTTTTGGCCATACTGATTTCCGAAAGTTAACTCCTAGTGTGCCGCTGTAAGCACGCTCAAAGCAGGCGATTCATTAGGGAATTTCGGGCTCATTCAGTAGCCACTAAGTTGCGAAGTCCGACGGAGTTCCTTCGTAACTTAGTTGATTATAATCTATTCCGAAAACTTCAATTACAATTCACTGAATCGTTCGTAACAATACATAGTAACGTGACTCAAGAAATATTGCAAAAATGTATCGAAAATAATAATTTGAAGTGTCAAAATTAAAATTTTTGGAGAATTTTTTAGATTTTAAAAATTTTATTTAAGTTTTATCTGAGTTTTTTTTTAAATTTCTTCTATTTTATTATTTATTAAAATTGGGTGAAGGGTCGTTTGGCCGAAACCCATTCGGCCGAAAGCCATTTGGCCGAATGCTACTAGGCCGAACAAACCATTAGACCGAAATCCATCTGGTCGAAAAGGTCATTTGGCCGAAAGGGTCATTTAGCCGAAATGGTCATTTAGCCGAAAGGGTCATTCTGCCGAAAGAGTCATTTGGCCGAAGGGGTGATTTAGCCGAAAGGGTCGTTTGGCTGAAAGGGTCGTTTAGCCGAAAGTGTCATTAGGCCGAAAGGGTCATTAGGCCGAAAGGGTCATCAGGCCGAATAGGTAATTTCTCACTTATCGCTGTCAAAAGTGAGAAGTGCTACTGATGGGCTTCGGCCAAACGACCTTTCCCCATTTAATTATAATACCCCCACCATCGAAAAATACTAGACTATTATGAAGCAGGCACTACGGAAGGTCAAATTTGAGGAACACATTTAAAAAAAATGAGTTTCCATACAGAAGAAGCTGCAACCAGATGTTGTACAGAACCTTGAAAGTGGAATTGAGCGTAAGATGCAAGCGTACGGTTATGGTACTGCAGTTATATTGGATAGTAAAAGCCTACTAATAGATTATATTTTATTGCCTGAAAGTTTCGAACGATTCGGCCATCTAAGTAATTTTCCTAAGTTTCTATTCTTTGTTTTCAATTATTATTTATGTTCATGTAGTACTCTTGAAAAAATGCACAAGACCCCGAAGAACCATGTTGTGCATGTGTGATTCTATTTTTGGTTTAAAGAAATAGTTTTTCATTGACAATAGACTCAAACAATTTTGAAATGTAAGAAATAATGGTTTTGCCACTATGATTACGCACGTCTGATTTACTACCCGTTTTAAATATAGATATGAGAAAAGAGCTTTTACCTATGCCTGGGAATTTCCAGCGATAAATTAAAAAGCCAAACCAAAGGAACACTAAGCTCCGTTACAAAGTTTTTATTAAAACCGGAGGAATCCAATCGGAACCTAAGTCTCTCAAGGCGTTCATGTTGTTCAGAGCCTGTAAAATGACTTGTAACATTGTCAGCTCAAACCGATATTCCTTGGAAATTTTTGGGCCTCTTGACCGTACGGATTGCGACAGTCGTGTAGGTCTATTTGCGAGCCGTGTAGTGTGGGTTCGACCCCCGACCCGCCCAAGTCCATTGCACTGGTCAATTAGGTGTTGCGTGAATGTCATGTACGTTGTCCAATGCCAAGATGTTAAGCATTCAGTCTGTGCAACCTCAGGGCGAAAAAGGTAGGGAAAGAGGCCCCAAAACCGAACTTTTGATAGAAGGCTCGGAAACCAATATCACCAACTTAATCACAAAAATGTGAGACACACTCGACTCGATTTGCAATCGACGCAGATTGCGTTCGGTAGTTGTTTCTGATTGAAAATTGGCTCCGACTTGGCTCCGACCGAACCAAATTTCCTGGGTGCGGAGTCAAAGTTGTACAACACTTCGGAGCGTGTGTTACACTTATTATCATTTACTATATTAAGTCTAGTATCACTTTTCACGCTTTTCACGTTTCACGCTGTAAATATTAGACATATAGCAATGTACCCTTAGACAAAGTTGTAGAAATAGGGCTAGAAATAGGGGTAGAAGTCCGCCATACAACATTTTTCGGAATTCCGCCTCTGGAATGAGTTATTTGCTGAATACTAAATGATAATGAAATGAAATGTTCAATCCCTGCCGAATAGAGAAGACTCTTTTTTTACTGCACATACCACTTCGGCCTTAGTCTGAATAATTAAAAAATAATAATGGCACTATATAGTCGAAAGGGGGAAATATAATGCTAATGGTTACCTGGACTTTTTAGTCAATGGAGTATACATTTTTTAATAGGACTGGCCAATAGAAAATTTTCAAGAACATTTCAATATAACCGAACAATATTCCTTTTTAGTTTTAAAGAAGAAGAAGAAGAAGAAGAACAAAAAAGCCTCATCGTTGTAATCATCCAAGAGTGAACCTTAAATCACAACCTTCGTAGTTATACTGTTTGCCCGAACAATACCGTAACAAAATATGGAGATGCTCTCCACTTTAAATGACACCACAGGGAAACAAAATAATAATCAGCAATCTCATCCACACACCATCGCTATCATTAGAAAGAGGTAAACCATAATGAGATAATTTAAAGTTTCAAAATTAAGTTTCCGAACCCGTTCCAAACTCATTCCCCACAAACGATCTCAAGCTGTGTACGTGCCCGAATCAAGATGAAGTCCTCCCGCGTCGTCGGCCCCTTCCGAGACCGGCGACTCCACTCCGCTTGCACGGAGATCCATCTCGCGGATCGGCTGGGGACCAGCAACACCCAGCTGTGGGATCATATTATCATCTCTGTCTTTCGCCCTCCTGGGCTCAACCGGCAATTCAATGGTCCCAAAACATTCGCTGCCAGCCCATTCCAGAAATGTTCTGGTTTCTTGGTTCTCTTGTTTTCCCTTCGCAGTCCTCCGCATGGTTGCAGTCATAAGCATTCATAATGAGTTAGTTACACTTAACATGTTTTTCAAGAAATTCAAGATGAACGCGACCAAACGGCCGCAGCGCCTCATTTTGTGGGGGGGCTGGAGAAACGCTCGAAGTTTGATCGCACCGAGATATGAGGAAACGGACGAACCTGCTGCGCAGCAACGCTGGGCATGTTTTGCGCTGCAGTGCTTTTTGGGCTTCGTCCAATATTAGAATCCCTCCCACTGTTGAGTCTCGGTCCCGTCTACAGCACGGGGCGTGAGGAAACGGTCGTGAAGATCGTGTTTCAAAATAGAGATGATGCTGGAGTCCAGAGGAACGGGAAGCATCCGAATCCAATCAAGGCCCAGACAACGAAAATATGAGATGGTGGAACCAAATGGCCCCGAACGAGGAGATACAGCAAATTGAGGAATATTGAATAGCTTTATATGAATTATAACATGTTAGTTTCGGACTCCGATGTTTGGAGGTTTTCGCGATTCTTTTACCTGGGAAGGGTTCGGAAATCAGGAATATTAGATCCGAATTGATATTATGAGAAGAAGTACAAGCATAATCATGCATCTCCGCAAGTAGATAGGTTCACATCTTCAAACAAGCTTTGGTTGAAATATGTTTTTGCTCCATCATCCGTCGACGGTTCGGACGAAGAAACGTGAGCTGCAAACCGAAACTCATCCTTACGGATTGCTCCTCGAGGGCTTAAAAAGCAGCAGGACATGATGTCGATGCACACATTAATAAAGTTTAAAAAAAAAAAAAAAAAAAAATGATGTCGATGCCCATCGTCCGATCAGAAATATAAATGAGTTTCTCATTTGAAATTTAAAATTAGACGTTAGTCGAAATATATCAATTCGACAGGCTCTGGAGCTGTCTCTCTGCACGGTAATAAAAATTATGTTATTATACAATCCACCAAAAGCGTCATCGTCGCCGTCTGCCGCGCAGCGAGCAAGACGAAGAAGTAGTTTAGCGCGTTCCTGGAACTTTTGATCATTCTGTTGCTGATCACTTTCGGTGGCCATTTTTTTCATCCGGTCGTTGGGAATATTATTTTTTTACTTCTTTTTAAACATCCAAGCGAACAGAAAATGTGCTAATGAAGGCTGAGTGGTTGTGAGGACTTGCTCAACAAACCGGTTGGAAATATGAACTGGTGAAATCAACTCATCATCCGATCGGAACAAGTCTGCATGTCTGTGGGAAAATATGGGAGTCACAACCTGACACCTCGCGGAGCAGAGATCGGAAATTGAATAACCTGATTTAATTAGCTACTGGGGCACGCTAGCTCTTTTGATGGTTAATTGAAAAGATGTTTTTATTTGCAATTTATTGATTGGTTTGGAGTAAGATCTTCCATGAGCACATTGTCAGCTATAAGCAAATCATGACCTGATGAATACTTTCCCTGATATCCTACATCAGGCCTGCCCAACCTTTTCAAGCCACAGGCCAATTTTAAGAATATACACCTACTGGCGGGCCAGGAAATATTTGGCAAGTTTTTTAATATATTTTCCAAAAAATCAATGTTGTTTCTAATTTTTTGAGAATAGCCAATACAAATCTTCAGAGAAAAAGTAAACAAGATTGAATTGTGTTCAAAAATTCAGTTTTTTACGTAACAGGTCTTTTGGTCGAAAATTTAATAAGAAACTTAAAATTGTTGCCTCCTCTTCAGTAATCGACGCATATTGTTTTCGCAATCGGAGATCAAAATTCGCGAACAGGATTTCAATTATTTTATTGCTTTATTTATTTAGAAGTGCTGAGAGGAGAGATGTTTTCTTTCTGGAATTTAGTTTTGAGCTCGTCGTTGTATTGGAGGTCGATCACATTATTAAAAGTGTTGAGAAAAAAAAAAATCTTTACTATGTTCTATAAAATCAACTAATAGGCTTGAAAATTGTTGTGCTGGGCCTGAGTGTTATCAGCACATTGAACAGCAAACCAATTGTGCCAATTTTGAAGGCTTGAATTCACATAATCAGCACCTTCTTATATGCCACATTGGTCAGAATGCTCGGAGCGGTGGGTGCAGTTGATCTCCTGATCTCCACAAACGTCAAATCAGAATTACTATGTCTGAAACTTTATTATGCATATGTACAACATGTGATAGATTTAGTTCGGAAAAGGTATTGGAGGGTAACCGCCCCTTCGGTGGGGTTTGATCCCACGACCCCAGTTCGCATGACAGGTGCTTTCCCTACTTTCCGAACTAAATCTATCACATGTTGTACATATGCATAATCAAGTTTCAGACATAGTAATTAATTTCCACACCGGGTGGCTTAATACCCGGCATATAGGCAATCAACTTTGAATGTGCTGTGAAATCAGAGACTAACCCGCAGGCAAGCTGGCGACCATTACCGCTCGCGGGAAACTGGATATCCTTTCTATTGTACGAGAATAAGGCAAAAAGCTACTGTGGTAATGCTGAGTGATCATTCTTATGACGAATTCGTTTTTAAAAAGTTCCAACCTAGGTTGGAACCAGTTCCAACCTAAGTGCTGTCAAAGTGTTTTTTTATTTGCTCAGGTTGGAACTAGGTTCGCACTAGTTCCAACCCTAAAGCTGTCGGGTTCGCACTGTGTTGTTTCACGGTTTCGCACCGGGTTCACCAATACAAATGTACTTCAACTGTCAAAACCACGTGGGTGGGTGGGACTGGGCGGAATAAACAAGCAGAAGGGAGAAACGAAACTGTCTGTTTATTAAAATAAAATGCGCATTGAAAATCTTTTTTTGCCTTTCTCGTATACAAAGTATACGTAAAGGCTATAGGATCACTCCAAAACCGAACTTTTGATAGAAGGCTCGGAGACCCATAGTGTTATATACCAATCGACTCAGTTCGACGAATTGAGGTGATGTCTGTATGTGTGTATGTATGTGTGTGTGTGTGTGTGTGTGTGTACAAAAATGTGAGACACACTTTTTGGTACTTAGCAATATTTGATTTGCTCGCAACAAGTTGCACTCGACGCGGATTGCGGTCTAGTTGTTTCCTATTGAAAATTGGCCCGATCGGTCATTGCGTTCCAAAGTTATTGGAAAAACATTGTTTTTCTGCCAAGGGTCCCCCCTTGGGAAAAAAAAAATTCAAAAACTAAAAAAATTTTTTTTTCAAAGTTTGCAGCAATGCATTCAAATGACCGCAAATACATATGAATTGATGGAAAAAATAAAATCTATCCCCTTAAAGTGCTATTTCGACCTCTCTTATGTGTTTTTCTTATTATTTTAATGCACGAGAAAGGCACCACCAACGCTAGGTGGATTGATCTGGGTTTTTTATGGGAATTTTGTGATATTTGTAGTTGTAGTTTAAAATGAAATTAATCCAGTACTGTTATCTAGATTCAGTTTTAAAAATAATTGTTAGGGAAGTTCATATTGCCATAAGTTCATTAAGGTTTTCCTCACATTTTGTGTCCTAAATTAGGTCGGTGGATGGAATTATGTGGTTTGGGAATTCCCCTTGAAACCCGTTCACAAAATCCGCTAGGAAATGTCAGGAAAATATAATTGAGGAACACCGAATAGAATTATTTCTTATGCAGAATTTCTTTTGAAATTCTTGCAAAAACTCTTTCGTGCGTTTCAGAATTTTCTTCGGGAATTCTGCCAGAAATTACTTCAGACATTCTTTCAGTAATTCTTTCTTGAATTTTCAGGCATTCCTCCATATGTTTTCCAAGGGATCCTTTCGAGATGAATTCCTTCGAAAATTCTTCTAGGAATATCTTTGAATACTGTTCCAGGATTTTCTCTGGAAGTTGCTTCAGGAATTAATTTGGAAATTCCTACAATATAATTCCTTCAGAAAATCCTTCTAGAATACAGGAACTTACTCGAAGTATACTTCAGGAATTGCTCCGCAAGTTTAGTACATAAATTCCCCCGGAAGTACCTTGAGCAATTCTGAGATGCTTGAAAATTGAAAATGCACGGGGCCCGGAATCCGGCGGAATTTTTTCCCGAGGTGTTGAGGCTACCTTTATCAGGAGAGGTAGCAAGGAAAAAAAATTAGCGAATCCTGCAGAACTTTTATTTCATGCTTCTGAGAGTTCTCAAAAAAAAAAAAAAAATTTGTTGAAATAGATGAATTTTTGGAAAATAGAAAATCTCTTTTACATGAAATCTCTACGGAATTCTTGGTATAAAAATGTGCACGGGATTATTGAATATAATTAAATAGGGGAACTTTTCCGATCTCCATATCACTGAACATAAATATATCAGGCCTGGTAGTGAGTCACTTTTTAGTGACTTGGTCACTATTTTGAGTCTAGTCACTAAAAAGTCACTATTTGCATCCAAAAGTCACTATTTTCCGGAAAATGGTCACTAAAGTCACTATTTTTACATTGCCTGTTGTAAAGAAGTTGAAAATAAAAATCATTTGTACCTATTATTATCAACCAAATCAAATATGAATCTGGTAGTAATATATTAAATTTGAAAAATATGCACAAAAGAAGTTCCATGTGTGTTGTGAAAATCTTGAGGTCATTTCATATTCATGGAATTTGTTAAAATGCGAAAGGCTAACCTCAATTGACCTTTCCTGTCGACAATTGTATCTCGTTTTATTGTCTCAGTCGATTCCTTGGCATATTTAAGGTCAACTTTCCCAAAGAACCCATATGTTTTGAAGCCTGTAACTACTTTTAGAATCGAAAACAAAAACCGAAAAAGTGCTGCACGTGTGAGCCGGCCTGAAAAATTTACCCAATGTTCGTTCAAATTCGGGCCAATCCAAAAAAACAGCACTTTTTCGATTTTTGTTTTGAATTTTAAAAATACTTGAAGGCGTAAAAAAATATGCGTTCTTTGGGAAAGTTGACCGCCGAAGAATCGATTAAGCGAATAAAAAATTTTGACGAAAAAGGTCAATTGAGGAAAACAGAATTGATGATCATTGGAACCAGAACCACGTCTGTTGGTGAGCGTTGATACCGAAGATAGTGAACAGCCTCTGGTTCATCACATGACAAACATGCTTGATGTTTTTCAACGTCAGGAAGAATAATGAGCGATAAGGGCGTGTTGGTTGTGAAATGGTTGTTAAATCCGTTTATGATTGTTAAATCCGCCTTGCGATTCTTCGAGATAAAGTCCCAATAAAAAAATGTAGAGCAACTTATGTCAGAATTAATTCTAGCACAAGCCACTTGCCTCTAAAACAAAAATTTTTTATGAAATTATTTCAGAAATATCACATTTTTATAAAAGAAAATTCCTTTATTAACAATTGAGAATAGATATCCAAAAAGCTAGTATGGAAGTGAATGAATTGGTCGGATTGTTTTAATGTGGAATAAAACAAAAAAAAATTGATTTAAAGATTTTTTTAAATCCAGATTATTTGGCCATTAGTTTTTAATTAACTTTAAACAAAAGACTGTCACTTAAAAATTAAAGTTTATTAGAATTGCTGGATTTCTAATACGAGACCATCGTTTGATTGGATTTTCAAACTTTTCCCTAGAATGCCAAACTTTTCCCTAGATTTATAAGCTTTGTGAGTCCAAATACTTCACAGTCTAGGAAACAATTAGATCATTTTATATCATTCTTTGGCTGTTATACAGAAAACTTCGAGCTCATATTGAAGAACAAATGTTGTTGTAATTATCAACATAATTTCGTGACACAACTTGTAACAACTTACTACCCGTTCTCGTGACGTATATACCATTCTTGTAGTATGCTACTTAATATGAGGTACCATGGCCACATTGCAAGCTCCTGACAGATCCAACTAATACCATCCTCAACTCCGTGGTTCTTATGAGAGTGTCGCAGTCACTGGCATCTTGCTTCTATCCTCTCCCTCCTTACGATGAGGATGGGCGTGTCCAGTAGCAGTAATCCTTATGCTTTTGTTGTTTTTGCCTTTTCTTGATTCCTGATAGCATTCTAGATATGGATTTAAAAAATAAAACACTAGTTTGCAAACTACGAATTATACCGTAACAATGCTAATGCAACTTGTAGCTCTATACCCGGTTCAGAACTTCATACAAAAGTCACTATTTGGTCACTTTTTCTGCAATTGAAAGTCACTATTTGGTCACTTTTTCATCATGGTTGGTCACTAAAGTCACTATTTTGAACGGCATTCATCGCTACCAGCCCTGATATATTCATCTCATCGGGAAACAAAGAAATACAGCACCAATTTCGTCGCCTCTTTTTGTCAACATGCGTGCTCACTGCTGAATAAAAGCACAAAAATTATAAACAATCCACATTCCTTCCCATTGCTTTGCTTTTGATGGGATGAATATCGGAGCCATGAGATGAATTCCAGGAGCAGTTCCCCTATTTATATCCGCCCAAAAGTAAATTCCACTACCGCAAAAATCAGTTCACGCACTTGAACATATTTATTTATTTATCATGATCTGATTAGTCAAGGCCAACGCACTGCCAGTGCACTGGATGTCCGCGATCATCTGGATTAGGGATCCTATATTAATCCCTAATCTGGATCATATGTTTCGAATCAAAGCAAACACGATGCTACGCACACCAACATATCCAATGACAGATGGAACTGAAAATGTTTTTTTATTCAGGGTTCGGGTTGGCACTGACCCAGGTTTAAAAACGAATTCGACATTACTTGGTTAATTATTCAAAAGGACGTATGTGATTTTGTAAACAAAGATTCAAATCTCGATTTGTCCAATCTGATAGCACTCTCCCGTGAACCAACACCACCAGCAGGTAGCCGAAGGCTTCCACTACCTGTCTGTGGTGATGGTTTGCGTGGGAGTGCTATCAGATTGGACAAATCGACGTTTGAATCTTTGTTTACAAAATAACATACGTCCTTTTGAATAAGTACCCGAGATTAGAATGATTCTGATGAAATTACTGAAAGATCTTTTAAATGTTGTTTTTACTGGGTCTTCGTTAACTATTTGAATTTTTTAAAAGAAATTCCTAAATTATTTCTCAAAAGATGCCAGCCAGAGAAACTAAGTTGGCTTTCATATTATTTTCCAATGAAAACAACCATAATATATTTGTACTCATAAAACGTCGCGACGCGTCGGTAAATGCTACAAAATAAATTCTTTTTTCCAATCAGGGGCTGTCCATAAACCACGTAGACTCTTGAGGGGGAGGGAGGGGTTTCGAAAAAGTCTACGTTAGTCTACGAAGGGGGACCCGATCAAGAATGCATAACAAAATTATAACATGGGGAGTTATTTATTTCAGAAAAATAATATAACAAAATGTGTTATAAAATTGGCTGGTTAGTTGTTAAAATAACAAAAATTATATCAAAATTCCCTCTAGCCGTAACATAATTATATCAGAGGTTGTTACCTTCATTTCAACATTATAACAACCGTTGATATGATTATGAGGTACAAAAATCTACTTTCATGGTAATTGCCTACATCACGTATAAAATGTGGTACGCTACAACGCCGGATTTCCATCCACAATGTAGGCAATTAACTTTGTACTAGCTATTAACATCGAACATTGATTCAAGTTATACTGGAGGTGATTACCTCCGGTTTTTGCCTTTCTCGTATACTAAGTATACGTAAAGGCTATAATTTCACTCCAAAACCAAACTTTTGATAGAAGGCTCGGAGACCCATAGTGTTATATACCAATTGACTCAGCTCGACGAACTGAGGTGATGTCTGTTTGTGTGTATGTATGTATGTGTGTGTGTGTGTGTATGTGTGTATGTGTACAAATTTTGTAGACACACTTTTTGGAACTTAGCATTACCCGATTTACTCGCAACAAGTTGCATTCGACGGGGAATGCGGTCCCATTGTTTGCTATTGAAAATTGGCCTGATCGGACATTGCATTTCGGAATTTTTGAAAAATCATTGTTTTTTCCCAAGGGTCCCCCCTTGGAAAAAAAAATTTAAAACCGAAAAAAATTTTTTTTTTTCAAGGATGGTGGGAATGCATAGTAATTAATGCAAAAGCATGCAAAATGATAGAAAAAATGCAATCTATCCCCCTAAAGTGCTTTTTTGACCTTTCCTATGTGTTTTTTTTTCAGTACATTTTACGATGCACGAGAAAGGCATCATCGCCGCTAGGTGGATTAATCTGGGTTTTTCCAATATCAAAAAATGTAGGCAATTATTTTGTGTAAATATACATAACTAATGTTGTTATGATTTTGATATGAAATAAAACTGGCTGAAGGCATATTTTTATCGAATTATCTAATTATAACACACGTTGTTTTAAATAACAACCATTGATAGAATTGAGTTATAATTTTGTTATGTATTCCTGATCGGGGACGGGGGGGTATACCAAAAGTCTTCGTAGACTTTTTTATTTATTTTTTATTCTTTTGGAAAACAACTTATACAGCAGCTATGTGCAAAGTTCACTATTGTTTTATTTTTTTAGGATTTTCCAAGATTTTTTTACAAGACTTCATCGGAATAAACTCTTGAATTTCTGTAGAAAAAACTAATGAATTTCACTGACTATTCAGACTATTACCTGAACTATGGCTTAAAACTATATGGATTTCCTCAGGAAATTTTTCTGTGTTGAGCAGGAAAATACTCCGAAGTATTCTATAAAAACTTTCGTAAAAATTTCAAAATTTCCACTTGGATTTTATTGCAGATTCTACTAGAATATCTTTTGATTCTTGTAAGGAACTTCCTTAGAAAATACAAATGATTCTTTAGAATTCTCACGAAAAATTATGTCGCACTTCAACGGAGAATTCACCGAAATTTCCGCGAGAAACCCTTCACTGGAGATTTTCTGGGAAGTCCCGGGGATTTTTTTTCAATTTCGGAAATTTTTCGGAATTTTCGCGAGGAATTCTTTGGATAGATAAGCCAAATTCTTCGAAATGTCGATGGGAAATTCGTATGTTTCGTATGTTTCACGGCAATTTCTTCGGAAGTATTAATGCGAATTCTTTGGAATAATCGATGGAAAATCTTTGGAACTTCTAAAAAGACTGTTGAAAATTTCTACGAGAAATTATTTGAATTTCTCACCAAAACGCTTTGAGTTTCCGCAAAATAATATTTGCCTTGCCAGAAAGCCTTTGTATTTTCAAAAAAAATCATTTGAAATTTTTACGAGAAATTCACCAAAATTACAACTGAAAATTTTCTATAATTTCCACCGCAAATTATTCGGAAAAGTCTTTGGAATGTCTATAGGTTGTTTTTTCAATTTCCTCAGGAAAATTTTCCAAATCCGCAAGAACGTAGGAATCCATTCTAAAATTCCACGGGAAATATTTCGGAATATTCATTTAAACTTAAAATTACATCGGGAAATAATTCTAAATTTTCACGGAAATTTACTCGGAATAGTTTTGGAATTTAGAAGAAAATTCTTGGGATTTCAACGGATGGTTATTCAATTTGATATTGCATGAAATTTTCAAGAAAAACATTGGAATTTTCACGAAGAGTCCTTTGAAATATAACCGGGAAGCTTTAAAGATTATCCAGCGGGATCTTCTACGAAAAATTCAACGAAAAACTTATTGGAATGTAGACTTAACATTCTCGAAATTTCAACACGAAATTTTTCAAAATTTTTAAAATTCTTCGGTTTTTTACAAATTTGAACCGGCGTGGCGAATTATAGGTCAGATGCGTGACAGATTTTAAGCAGTGGCGTGCCGATGCAAAAGTGTCGCCTGCGGTGGTGCACACCTCTAGGAGGAGTCGAATCCAACAGAAATTAAATTAATTGACTTTGGGATTTGGTTTCAGAAGCTGAGGATTAAATTTGAATCCAATTTTGATTGTCCAATCACATACGATATTTTGTAAAATTTGGAAAAGTCTACGTAGACTTCAAAGGGGTGGGGGAGGGGTTTCGGAAAAGTCTACGAAAGTCTACTAGGGGGGAGGGAGGGGTTTGAAAATATGAAATTTCGGTCTACGTGGTTTGTGGACAGCCCCTCACTAATGATCCCTTGGGCCATGCAAGGCCGAGGGTGAAAAATCATGCTCTCGATTCGATCTCCCGGCAGTTGACTTTCCGTAACTCTCCAACAACCCCCCACTGGGAGTGCCATGATATTGGTTCCCCATTAAGATACCCTTTCTGCCTGCACACAGTTCGATATTGTTTTATTTATCATGCGCGCCCAAGAGTAATGTACCTTCGAAGTGGAACTGCCTTTTCCCATTTTTCCTCAATTGCCGCACCGCCACGCACTTGGCAGGGGGCTCCTACCTTTATATCTTATCGCCCGGTTGGGAGCAGACCAGGGAACGAAACCCATGGAAGGCAAATTTAATAATAAATGAGAATATCATTATTATTAAAATTTATAAATATGTAAATTCGAAAACCAGCTTATTCAATTTCCGACTGCCTCGCCCGGAGATACTGCGGCGGAGTCGGGTCGGGTCAGCGTTGAACGAAATAGCCAGCCAGGCAATTCGGAATGGAGCTGTAACAAATGATGAGGCCACAAAGCTTATCATGGCAACGAACCGACACAACGCCAACGGTTGCCGGAATAGGGTGGAAAGGATTGTTCAATGGGGGTATGCGTGGCGTTGCAAAAACAGAGAACAATATTACTATTATGACTTATTTATGAATTACTTGTGAAATGTATAAAAAAGCTAGGTTTTTGAGTCTCAATACTGGAAGTAGAATAGTGTTTTTGGACGGAACTGATGAGACTGATGCATGCATAACTCTATGGATCAGAATCAACTATTTGGATTGCATTTCATTACCTTGTTGAAGACAATTTATTGTACACCTCTGCAAATCAATTTAAAATGAAAATTTACAGAATGAATAAAAATCGTGAGCGTGAACATAGATTGGCACCATTCAACACTTAGAAGTTCAAAAATACAGTATACCCTTATCAGAGCAACCATCAGCAGGCTAGCATCTTGGCAAGGAGCGGCTCCTCTTAAGTGAAGCTTTTAAAGATGGCAGCCACCATCAGAAGGCGGCGGTTTGCAATCGAGCGAGGAGAATGAGATATAAGAAATTTTTTATCTTAATATTTTCTTAAACTTTTGTGTGCTCGCATTCAGGTTCGCCCAGCACTGCGCGGTTCAGGAACCGGGTTTCCCCTGGCACCAGCTCACACCCTCACGAAGTGCCAAGCGGACTGGGCAGTGCAACATTTCCCTGCCTGTTTGGAGTTGCAGAGCACAAACATATAATTTTTGTATCATTAATCACACTCCGGTCAGCAGCTCGAGGTCCCCCCTTCGAACCATAAAGTCGAGTTGGGTGTTTTCAGTTCTTCAATTGCCTGAACTTTTGGACGTTGAAACAAAATTAAGAAATGATGTAGTTGTTTTTATAAATTATCCATCAGCTATTAACAACGTAATTGCGCCGAGCGCGTTCCAGCCGAGTTCTGTGTGCCCATTTACGCCTCCAGGTTTACCTTTAGCTCTTTTGGAAACAGTGCAGAAAACGATTTCCACTCTAACTTATTACCGCAGGCTTTTGTGACTGATCAACTCAGCGAATTCAAAACATTCTATTTAGGCGTAAGTACAGATTGGCAACTTCACTGTAATGAAATTGCACGTTGAGAGAAGTCTTCCAATGCTGAAGAGATTAGCAAAGACCATTTTCCGATAGATGAATTAATATAAGCTATGAACGACTCTTGGAATTAATGCCAATTAATGGAATTAATGCCTACGGCCGAACAGATTCGCTGATTTTCACTAATAGTTGCTTTTCCTTCAAAAGACAGATTTAAATTAGTACCTCGATTGCGAAGACGTGTATGCTGTAGTTGCTGCTTGTCGTGATCTTAATCTTCTCTGCAGGGCGTGGTACGAACGTGGGTTGCATTGCACATGGTGTTCGGGTCTTGATGCCCCGGTTATAAATCAAGAAGATTACCTCTATAAATTGAGAGGTGTAAATGTGGAAGACTATGTACCTACATGTACAACAATATGGACACGTAGCTTCTCCTTTACTATTACTATCAAATCACAATTTATTTTTAGCTTTTCATGAAAAATAATATTTCTTGCAAATATTTGAAATATTTAAAAAATTTCGTTTCTCAAAACATACGTGATGTTACAGAACTCAAGCTAGCACGAATTCTATTAGATGAGTGATCATATGGGTTCATTGAAGTAAGAAAAAATCAATTGCTGCGTATACCGTATTCCGTTTTCCATCTCACTGAACATATATACATCTCATCGCAAATTGAAGAAATACAGCACCGATTTCGTCGCAACTTTTTGATAATATGAAAGAAAGAAATCACAAAAATAAAAAGCAGATCTAATTCCATCTCAAGTGTTTGTTAATCGTGGGATGAATATCGGAGCTATGAGCTGAAGTCCAGGAGCAGTAATCATGCATGAATAATATCTTCCCAGCCTTTTGAAACTATTTCAAATATAAGTAATGAGTAAGCAACCTTTTTTAGTAGGTATTACTTCAAATAACTTGAGATTGAATCATTTGCATATGACCCATTTTACATTGATTGAAAATATAATCATTAAAAAGTTAAAATGTGCTTACAGTTTCATTTTTGAGTTTTAAGTCGTGAAATGTGAATAAATTTGGAGGTGATGGAATCTACTTGAATACGTAAGGATATGCGGTATTTAAAAAAGATCGTTTCAAGTGATTCGAAACGAAATTCCGCAAAATTTGAGCATGGCGAAATCTGTTTGTTTTGTTACGTTTCGTTCCGTTAAATAAAATCTTCTATTTACTCCTACTACGTAGTGGAGAACAGTCCATAATGCACCCCTTAAGCTTTTTCGATGTTTTTTTTTTCAATATAAACAAGAATACCGAACCATTTCAACGTGTAGTATTTGGTGAAAAATTACTGAATTGCATGACAGGGAAGGGGGGGTTTGCTCCTCCCCGCGGTGCTAGTCTTAGGGGCAAGCCAGAGTAAACGCGACGTGCGATGCGACGCGACGCGAAGTGCAATTTGACACCTTTCATTTTCGAAAAACCCAGAAAAATTGCTTACGTGATAAGTGTACGACCCCTAAGGAGGAATGGTCTTCCGGAAATTTAAGGGGTTTGGTGCCAGGCCCTGTAAGCCAGCCTTTAAAAAAAAACAAACGCAACGAACAATCAACAAGAGAGTACGGACCGGAACCATCGGCGAAGACCACTGCAACGAAAAGGGACTAGCGATTGGAAACTCGGTTCGTGGAACTGCAAATCGCTCAACTTCATCGGTAGCACACGCATACTCGCCGATGTGCTCAAGGACCGTGGATTCGGCATCGTAGCGCTGCAGGAGGTTTGTTGGAAGGGATCAATGGTGCGAACGTTTAGAGGTAATCATACCATCTACCAGAGCTGCGGCAACACACACGAGCTGGGAACAGCTTTCATAGTGATGGGCGATATACAAAGGCGCGTGATCGGGTGGTGGCCGATCAATGAAAGAATGTGCAGGTTGAGGATCGAAGGCCGGTTCTTCAACTTCAGCATAATCAACGTCCATAGCTCACACTCCGGAAGCACTGATGATGATAAGGACGCATTCTACGCGCAGCTGGAACGTGAGTATGATAGCTGCCCAAGCCACGACGATAAAATCATCATAGGAGATTTGAACGCTCAGGTTGGCCAAGAGGAGGAGTTTAGACCGACTATTGGAAAGTTCAGCGCACATCGGCTGACGAACGAAAACGGCCTACGACTAATTGATTTCACTGCCTCCAAGAATATGGCCATTCGCAGCACCTACTTCCAACATAGCCTTCCGTATCGGTACACCTGGAGATCACCACTGCAAACAGAATCATAAATCAACCACGTTCTGATTGGTGGGCGGTACTTCTCCGACATTATCGACGTCAGGACATATCGTGGCGCTAACATCGACTCTGACCACTATCTGGTGATGGTTAAAACCAAAACTATCCGTCATCAACAATGTTCGGTACCGACGACCACCGCGGTACGACCTAGAGCGACTGAAGCAACCTGATGTCGCCACTGCATACGCGCAGCATCTCGAGGCAGCGTTGCTGGAAGAGGGTAAGCTCGGGGCCCCCTCTTGAGAACTGCTGGAATACAGTCAAAGCTGCCATTAACGACGCAGCGGAGAACAACTTCGGGTATATGGGACGAAGTCGACGGAACGATTGGTTCGACGAAGAGTGCAGACAGATTCTGGAGGAGAAGGACGCAGCGCGGGCGGTTGCGCTGCAGTAAGGTACCCGGCAGAACGTGGAACGTTATAGATGGAAGCGGAGACAGCAGACCCACCTTTTTCAGGATAAGAAACGCCGCCTGGAAGAAGCGGAGTGCGAGGAGATGGAACAGCTGTGCCGTTCTTAAGAAACACGCAAGTTCTATCAGAAGCTCAACGCATCCCGCAAAGGCTTCGTGCCGCGAGCCGAAATGTGCCGGGATAAGGAAGGGAGCATCTTGACGGACGAACGTGTGGTGATCGAAAGGTGGAAGCAACACTACGAGGATCATTTGAATGGCGCTGAGAGTACAGGCAGTGAAAGTCAAGGCAGCGGAGGAGATGACTACGTCAGTTCAGCGGACGATGGAAGCCAACCAGCCCCCACCTTGAGGGAAGTTAAGGATGCCATCCAACAGCTAAAGACCAATAAAGCAGCTGGTAAGGATGGTATCGGAGCTGAGCTCATCAAGATTGGCCCGGAAAAGCTAGCCACTTGCCTGTACAAATTGATAGTCAGAATCTGGGAAACTGAACAGCTACCGGAGGAGTGGAAGGAAGGGGTTATATGCCCCATCTACAAGAAAGGCGACAAGCTAGGGTGTGAGAACTTTCGAGCGATCACCATCCTTAATGCCGCCTACAAAGTGATATCCCAGATCATCTTCCGTCGTCTGTCACCATTAATTAATGAGTTCGTGGGAAGTTATCAAGCCGGCTTCGTTGACGGCCGCTCGACAACGGACCAGATCTTTACTGTACGGCAAATCCTTCAAAAATGCTGTGAATACCAGGTCCTAACGCACCATCTTGATATATCCTACTTGCACATCTCTATAGTGCGCTCTGAAATTGTATAAAGCATTTATCGTTATCGATGAACATGTGTTGGGCCCAAGGGTTCAAAATGAGAAATAAAAGAGACACTCAGTCTATCCTCATACCTCAGCTGAAACAGCATAGCTTTTTATTTAGTCATTTTCAAAACTGCAAATTCCGTCTCAACATTGAGTTACAATATGTATATCAACTCAAATATAAAACATCTATTCGTTGATTTCAAGGCGGCATACGACAGTATAGACCGCGTAGAGCTATGGAAAATTATGGACGAGAACAGCTTCCCTGGGAAGCTTACCAGACCGATCAAAGCAACGGTGGATGGTGTACAAAACTGTGTGAAGATTTCGGGCGAACACTCCAGTTCGTTCGAATCGCGCCGGGGACTAAGACAAGGTGATGGACGTTCGTGCCTGTTGTTCAACATTGCGCTAGAAGGTGTCATGCGGAGAGCCGGGTGTAACAGCCGGGGTACGATTTTCAACAGATCCAGTCAATTTATTTGTTTCGCGGATGACATGGACATTAGACTGGCCCAGATTAGTATAAAGAGAAAAAAATGTTGTCGAATTCCACGGGGCACCCCCCAGAATTGTGTCTTTGGGTGAGAAAATCAATCTCTGAAAATTTCGGCTCAATCGCATGTTGCATAAGCTGGCGCATTTGATTTGAAGTTTGTATCAGGTATCAGGTATCAGAACGTCGGCTCAGGCGGCACGTTCCCCGCGAATGGGAGATTTTTGCCTCGCACTATTATAGCCTATATCATCATTTTACCTGAGGGATAGAAGGGAATAAAGGAAAGGAGAAAGGTGTGATAATAAGGATTTATAGTCCCATAAAGGACGGTTTAAAACGCTCGAGCGTATTTAGAGCCTGAAGCTCAGATGTGATCTCTGGGAGACACAAATTTCCCAAGTGGAATTTAAGCAGAATAATTCTGGAAAGAAGCATAGAGCTTTGAGAGACGAATAACCATATGAAGAGACCAAACTGTCACGAAAACTCACTACATCTTTGGTTGTCCAGACTGACTCTGTTGAAGTATTTTGGCAAACACCTTAGCGAATGCATAATTCATCCTGAAATTATTGCTTTCCAGTAGTTTTAGAATTGTGTCACTAATGCAACAGACAATTAAATAATCGCCTTTGACTTAACAATCCTCCAATACTCCACTGGAGTTGAAGGATTTTGATACCGTAGTCGTCGTAAAATGTCAACGTGCTTCAGGTTTTCCCTCGAATCCCAGGGTATATGCATACAAACTTTGGTTTGATATAATGAGAAAGGTTCAATTCTGAACTGAAACACACCAGCTTTCTCGTTTATTGAGGCGAGTTTTTGTTTAAGCCAGTCACAACTTTCGGCGTTGTCAGGTGCAAACCAAACAGCTCCGAATCTGAGACCCGACCCACCAAAACTCGGAATAAATGAGCCAGCTGGTATTGAAAAAAGGTATGAATTCAAATCCCGAATCAAGGCGTTCTTCAATGCAGTTGTAAAATTACCGGTCACTAGACGAACTTGAATCCGATAACCAGCTGCATTTGGAACCCTCTCAACACCAGAAGTAAGAGAGTTGGCTGCGGCTTCCAAAACGACTGATGAAGTCTGACCACCAACACTTGCAATGGGTACGAGCCCCTGCGGATCATCACACAAACCACTATTTCCACAACTTGCAGATTCAATTTGGTCAGCAATATCCTCTTCGTTGAAAGACGGTGTACCCTTACAATCAGAGATATTCTCAACAGCTTGGTTAAGCACACCTTGCTCAATCACCGGGTTGGAATTGGTAGCCATTATGAAATGGAAAAATTTTCTTCTGACGAATTACAAGCTTACGAGCGATCTGAATCAGACGAAGTCTCGAGATAAAAGAATGAGAGAACTATTATCGAGTTATATCAGACCTACAAGTAGGTACGGTACAGGCTCTACCACATATGCAAGTCTGAAGGTATCTACTAGTATTCGAAAACTAATTTCTACATTCTATTGGATATAGAAATTAGTTTTACAAACACTAACAATTCTCTTCAGGCCTATACTTATAATACTTTTAGAAGCAATTAGGAAAAAAGTGGTAGGATCAACACATATGCAATTGTACATTGTAATTGTAGACAATATTCAACAGTAGGTTCACTGTTGTGAAATTGGATTGAACATAGTGAACTCAGCCAACTACACAACCAAATTAAGAAACCTCAACACTACGAGATTACGTGACGAGTCTCTTCGCATTTGATCCATGTGATTGAGAACCATGAGTTCCCAAAAAAAAAGAGAAAGAGAAAGACAAAATTAATTGTTGGATGAAACTGAAGGAGTGACGATTCTTTTTAAGATACAGTAATACTCTGTTATGAGGTTCACAAAATAATATGAACACAAATTTTTCTCAAAAGCATCAGCAGAAAGGGGTTTTTGCTGATAAACATGCCGGTATAGATCACAGATAAGTTCTCACATAATAGTTAAATACTCTTTTAGCTTTAGGCATAAGTGTTCGAGGCACACTATGCCGAAGAAACTTTGTATGTTTTAACAAAATACTTTAAAGTCGAATGTCAACACACTGTTACCCAATCAACTGAATACATACAGTTTAAGGCCTGGAGCATCGTATAACTGTTTCGGGCACAGTATTATAGCAATTAACACTAATCCATAATTTGAGTATCTTTAATAGAAACACACACTATACAAGTAGATTCAGGCTCTCGCGAGAGTTAAGCCCGGTACATCACATCAACGAATGATTAATAACACATTAACAGCAATACATATTGGTACTGAGGAACTATTCCTGTAGAGGTACTACAAACATGTATTGTATAAAACAATACAGGGGCATTGGAAACTTGTTCACAAACTCTATGGCTACAAACGTGAAACCATTAACATTACACTTTTTAATTAAACTTATCACATTTTGGATGCAAACTCAACAAAAAATGGAACACTAGATCACTGACTATAAAATAACAAAGAAAGCGACATTTATCACGAATAATTTCGTGAGAAAACGAACTTTAGTTAACCAGCCATGCTGGAGACGTCCACTACCCACAAGCGTTCGTCATACTTCAAGATTTGTGAAGATTTCGGGCGAACACTCCAGTTCGTTCGAATCGCGCCGGGGACTAAGACAAGGTGATGGACGTTCGTGCCTGTTGTTCAACATTGCGCTAGAAGGTGTCATGCGGAGAGCCGGGTGTAACAGCCGGGGTACGATTTTCAACAGATCCAGTCAATTTATTTGTTTCGCGGATGACATGGACATTAGACTGGCCCAGATTAGTATAAAGAGAAAAAAATGTTGTCGAATTCCACGGGGCACCCCCCAGAATTGTGTCTTTGGGTGAGAAAATCAATCTCTGAAAATTTCGGCTCAATCGCATGTTGCATAAGCTGGCGCATTTGATTTGAAGTTTGTATGGGGATTTCAGCCAAAATGTATAGGAAAATACACCTCCGTCACTCATTCGATCTGGAAATTGGTTCTGATTGCTCGATTGACCTCAGAATTGCAAAAACGGCAGTTGGTATGCTACAGAACAATTTCACAGAACATTGCATGATGATTAATGGACTTTTTATATAGTTTTCGGCTGATTTATTAGGAGCTGATTTGTGTATTTTTGGATTTTTTGATCGAATCGCATCAACCAAAACCTATATAAAAGTTCATTTAATCATCATACAATGTTCTGTGAAATTGTTCTGTAGCATACCAACTGCCGTTTTTGCAATTCTGAGGTCAATCGAGCAATCAGAACCAATTTCCAGATTGAATGAGTTACGGAGGTGTATTTTCCTATACATTTTGGCTGAAATCCCCATACAAACTTCAAATCAAATGCGCCAGCTTATGCAACAAGCGATTGAGCTGAAATTTTCAGAGATTGATTTTCTCATCCAAAGACACAATCCTGGGAGATGCCCCGTAGAATTACACAACTTTTTGTTTCCTGGGCCAGTCTAATGGACATTGTCGGCCGAACATTTGCAAAGGTGGCAGAACTGTACACCCGCCTGAAACGTGCAGCAACAAAAGTTGGACTGGTGATGAATGCCTCAAAGACAAAGTACATGCTTGTGGGCGGAACCGAGCGCGACAGGGCCCGCCTGGGAAGCAGTGTTACGATAGACGGGGATACCTTCGAGGTGGTCGAGGAATTCGTCTACCTCGGATCCTTGCTAACGGCTGACAACAACGTTAGTCGTGAAATACGAAGGCGCATCATCTGTGGAAGCCGGGCCTACTACGGGCTCCAGAAGAAACTGCGGTCGAAAAAGATTCGCCACCGCACCAAATGTGTCATGTACAAGACGCTAATAAGACCGGTTGTCCTCTACGGACATGAAACATGGACAATGCTCGAGGAGGACTTGCAAGCACTCGGAGTATTCGAGAGACGGGTGCTTTGGACCATCTTTGGCGGTGTGCAAGAAGACGGTGTGTGACGGCGAAGAATGAACCATGAGCTCGCCCAGCTCTACGGCGAACCCAGTATCCAGAAGGTAGCTAAAGCCGGAAGGGTACGATGGGCAGGGCATGTTGCAAGAATGCCGGACAGCAACCCTGCAAAGATGGTGTTCGCTTCCGATCTAGCAGGTACGAGACGACGTGGAGCGCAGCGAGCGAGATGGGCAGACCAGGTGCAGAACGACTTGGCGAGCGTGGGGCGTATTCGAGGATGGAGAGATGCGGCCTCGAACCGTGTATTGTGGCGTCAAATTGTTGATTCAGTGTTTTCTGTTTAGATGTAGACTAAATAAATAACAAAAGCATCTAAGGTTTAATATCTCGAAAATAATCACCTTAATCAGGGCTGGTAGCGATAAATGCCGTTCAAAATAGTGACTTAGTGACTAACGATGACGAAAAATGTGACCAAATAGTGACTTTTGTATGAGATGAGGTGCATTCGTATTGTCACTGTGTAACTCGTAGTAGATCGGAAACTAGGGATATCATGTTTTTTTTCAAATCCTTATTAGAATGCTATCAGAAATCAAGAAAAGACAAAAATTACAAAAGCATGAGGATTACTACTGCTGGCCGTGTGCATCTTAACCGTAACTAGGGAGAGGATAGATCTTATACCACGAAGTTGGATATTGAGGAAGGTATTCATTGGGACATCCAGAGGCTACAAATATGACCATAACACAACACTTAATGGTATTTACCCAGCGTCACGGGTAAAGCACGCTCTACAGCATTGTGGAAATGAAGTTTAACATGAGCTCGAAGTTTTTCGTGCAACTGCAGTTTGTGTATGAAAAAGGCAGAATGAAATATAATAAATTTTGCGCTGTCTTGTACTACCGTTCAAAAAATATTGGGTCGTATGAATAAAAAGTAGCAAAACTCAACGCTTGTAGTATCTACTCAAAAATAAAGTCCACAGAGAAAACTGTAGTATCCCACATGAACCAAGATTCATATATATATTTGACTAATACTTATTTATCTTGTTATTTGGTAACCCTATCGAAGTCATTCCTTTGTGTTGTTATTTACCTTGAAATAAAGAAACTGAGTTCAGTTGCATCCCAGACGAGCTTGAGAGCAAACGTGTATTTCTTATCGTATAACCGAAAGAGCATCGACAGTACATTGGCGACGAGGAAAAATCAGCCATTTTGATCGGAATTCGTTTTTACTTTGTTCAATTTTAAAAATTTTATATTACCGGTTTGTTTTACTCGGAAACGTAAGTAAACGGCGAGTGATGATTCGGAAATATTACTAGTGCATTTTCAGTGTAGTGAAGAAATTGATTGATTGGAAAGGCTCTAAAAAAATATTCAGTTTTAAATGAAATGCGGATTTGGGGAGGAATTTGAAAAAAAAATTGAAACAAGTGGTATGGTGCATGGAAGTTATTAAAATGGCGTCTATTGAAATTGTGGTAAAAATCACAGGGATAGTGCGTGAAGAGAGAGTGAAGGTGGACGCTTAGAAAAATAAGAAGAAAATATTACCCGCACGGCATGAAAAAATGGTGGCTTGTTCGCTTGCGAAGTTGGATTATCCAGAGCAAAGTTGGTATTGGTGTGATAGTTCTGATGAAATGTATACATTAACAAGTTCACCAGTATTCAAACGTTTGTGTGTGTGTGTGTTACCAAACCATATAGAGGATTGATGACTGCCACTGGCATAACCTATTTTCAATGATTTATCGGATGTATACATGGCTTTTGCATTGAAACAATGTGATTAGGGTAAGAAAAAAATACAAAGGTTAAACAGGTATGGGACTCATTCGGACTATTCTCGAGTCTCTTCAAGTAAGTATTTCCATTTTTTTTTACTCATCGTTCCAGTATCAAAACTTTGAATTTGGGATTGAAGGTAGCATAAAATACGCAAAAATAAACTGGGGAAAATGAATTGGAAAAAGTGAAATGAGATGTTGGCCAGATTCACTCCTGGCTTAGAAGACATAATTTTTGAAAACGCGTAAATTGTTGAAATTGTTCAAGGTGAAATGGGACGTAGCCCGGATTCACTTGTTACAAGTTGGAGATATTTTTTTTAAATGTGAATTGTTTAATTGGTTTGAAGTGAAATGGGGCGAGATCCGGATTCACTCGTGCCAAATAGAAGACATTATTTTGAAAACGCGTAAATTATTGAAATGGGACGTAGTCCGGATTCACTTGTTACAAGTTGGAGATATTTTTTTGAAAAGACATGAGTTGAGAAACTACTTTAACGTGAAATGAGACGTGGTCCGGATTCACTTGTTACAAGCTGGAAATCTTTTTTTTAATGTGTAATAATAAACTGGTTTAAGGTGAAATGGGACGAGATCCGGATTCACTCGTGCCAAGTAGATGACATTATTTTTTTGAAAACGCGAAAATTGTTGAAATGGTTCGAGGTGAAATGGGACGTAGTCCGGATTCACTTGTTACAGATTGAAATCGGGTTTTTGAAAAAAGACATGAGTGAATAGACTACTGTAACGTGAAATGGGACGTGGTCCGGAATCACTTGTTACAAGTGGGAGATATTTGTTTAATATGTGATTTGATACTGGTTTAAGGTGAAATGGGACGAGGTCCGAATTGACTTGTGGCAAGTACCAGACATTTTTTTTGAAAATTCATGGACTGTTAAAATAGTTGAAGGTGAAATGGGACATGGTTCGGATTCACTTTTCAAGTTGGATTTTTCATTAAAATATTTATCGATGAACTAGTTTAAGGTGAATGGGGACGAGATCGGATTCACTTGTTACAGGTTATTTTTTTTTCAAGTGGTTAAATTATTGAACTGGTTTCAGATGAAATGAGATGTGGTCTGGATTCACTTAATAAACCAGATTAAGGTAAAATGTAACTAAATCTGGATTCACTCGCGACAAATTGAAAAAAAAATAAATAAATAAAAAAAACGATTGAATTTTGAACGTGGTTTACGGTAAAATGAGACTTGATTCGGGATAATTCTTCACATTGAAATTTTTTTTAAGGTGTAAATTGAGAAACTGTCTTAAAAAAAATGACATAAGCTCCGGTAAAAGGTTGATTTTTTTTAAAGTGAAATGGGACGTGGTTCAGATTCACGTATTACTGGTCAATTATTTGTGTTGATTAAAAAAGCTTAAGCTGATGAACTGGGTTTATGTTAAATGGTACGAAGTCCGGAAATTTGATTGAAGAGTTGAAGTTAAGAAATGACATTTACATTCGGCTACGGTGAAATAAAACGAACTTTATCAGCAATAAGGTTGTTGATTTTATTAGATACCTCCAAGTGTTTATAGCCAGAAATTCCATACCACATAGGGTAGAATACGGCTTTGGCAGGGTGCGACATTTGTTGGCACCCTCAACAATATTTGCGTTTTCCAGCAAACATACACTATTTATGAACATAAATTTGATTCAATCACACAATTTCAAGTCTAGGCTTTCATTTGAATAAGTTGTTTGTGTAAAAGTAGCAAGATTTGACGAATTAATCACCGAAACAAATTTGCACCTACGAAATCCTTGCCATTATTACATCGCCCAAGAAAACAGCAGACGAAAAGCAAACTGTTACTTGATTTTTTGGATCGCCTGTTTCTTCTCTTTATCGTGTATGATACGACAAGTTAGACACGTAAACTACTTTTTACACTTTATTACCACTTGATTATCACCACAAATAGCAAATTTATCCAATATTTGCTCTATGTTTCACTAAATAAAATTGGGACTGTTCGTTTTCTTTGGCAGCAGCGCACTTTCGGAATAGAGCGAGAGAATGTGTTTGTGAGCATATCAAACACACGCTAAAAAAATACCACGCATGTGGTTTGATTTTAGCAAAACTACGAACAAAATATCCGGCGTTGGCATTTATTTTAAAAAAGTGTTAGAATACAAATGCTTCTATTCAGATTTTTACTCAGACCATGAATTATATCAAAAGTGATAGCCACACCGTAGTATTTTAAGCCTTATGTGGCTGACAGAACCGTTTTCCTTTTGCAACTTTAATACTTTCCAAGCTCATCAAAAAAATCATAACCATTCCCGTTCCTACATAGCGCATTTCAACCATAAATAATTGTCTACTTTTAGGGTATTATCAATTATTCGACTGTGAAACTGTGTACGAATGAGGTGGCTCCAGCTCAATCTTATGTGTATAGATTTGGTTTTACATAGTTTACGTCGTTGTACACAACCCCCTTGATTATTTTGATGAAACAAACATATCATGTAAGGACCTTCAAATCTAAGGACCGTAAAGAGCAAGTTGTATATTTGAAACTGGTTGATAGACTTTTGCTTACGCGTGAAGACTCTAAGGCATTACAAAAGACAAAAGATGTAAATCTTGGCAGCGGACGAAAAGTATATAAGTTCCCTTCTCCAAAATGGCCAACATTATTCAAATAGGTTAAAAATGGTAAAAGTTATGAAATTGTCAATATCTGGGTACACGGGTACCCTATCTGCCATTCACGTCTGTTTTTTGATGGCCGCATAAGGGGTAAAATTTGTTTTACAATGTGTTTAAATGTTTTTGCCTATCTTCCACGTGCCATAAAATTGATGCCAAGGCTAAAATTCATGTTTTGTTTTAAGCCAGTTTTGATAATTAATAAAATTTCTTCCTAAATTGAGTGAAGCGAGATGAGCGTGCGGCCGATTATTATGAATGAATTTTACTACTAGAGGATATAAACAACCAGCATCTGGCACCAATACATTACTAGTTTTCTATTTCCATGTCTAGTTGCTGAAGAGAGCAAAATCATTGCTGATAATAGAAATTGCTATGCCAATAGAAGAAACGTTGACCTGTTACTTTATATTTAATTTACTAAGTTTGTGGTAAAAGATATTATATTAAGTGAACACCAATCATCAAAGGAAGAGCATACGAATGTATACCAGTTGAACTATACCTGTGTTTTAGTGTAATTATTCATTATTTTTATCATTCAATTTGGCGAATGTCTTAGACTGCCAAGAATAGGTATTTTCCCCTATAATATCTCGTAAAAAAATAATGAAGTTGTTGCAAACGAAATACTACAGAACACGTTTTGAAAAAAAATCAGAAAATGCACTAGTGATAGAAATTAGGCGATTTTCCTCGTAGATTAGCGTTCAAATAATGATCATAATATTTCTTAGGAAATGGAAGGATTCAGACCAGTTAAACAGTTTGACGCCAAGGTGAATCAATCACAACTAGCGTCAGAATGGCGAAAGCTGAAACAGGGTCTCGAATACTACTTGACGGCATCCGGAATTACAAGTCAACAAGACATGCGGAACCAGTTGCTCCATCTTGGGGGTCCAGATCTACAAGACATCTTCGATAGCTTGCCAGGAGTACATGAGATCCCCCATGTTACACCAGATCCTCCATTTTATGACATTGCCATTCAGAAACTGGACTCTCATTTCCAACCATGCCGTCGACGAACCTACGAAAGGCATGTTTCTCGATAGATCGCACAATTACCAGGAGAACGTTTTGGCGATTTTGTTATGAAGCTTCGTATGCAAGCGGGGCGTTGTGACTTCGATCTGGCGGGCAGTTCAGTAATGGAAACCATGATAATAGATCAAATCGCGGAGAAGTGTTTGTCGTCGACGCTTCGGAAGAAGATATTGGAGAAGGATCGATCTTTGGAGGAAGTGGTAGCGATAGGAAAAACGATCGAAGACGTCGAAGCACAATGCAAGGAGCTGACGAATAAGACTGAGACCGGGGAAAAGTTGTCTGGATCTGTTAATAAAGTTAATCTACAGCGTCCTCATGAACAGCGAAACATATTCAGACCATCGGACAATAGATTCATGGCTTCTCAGGGAGGCGTTCGTCGTCAATACGGACGAACTTTTCCATCCGCACCCTTCAGGTTTGAGTCGAAAGGATATCGAGATAATCAAAACGATGACAGGACACATCGAAGCAATTTTCCGACTAAACAATGGTCATCAAACGACGATACCAGAATCTGTTTCGGCTGTGGATGTCGCGGCCACCTTAAAGGACACCAGGAGTGTGTTGCCAAGAATGCGCAATGTCTTCGATGCAGGAACGTGGGACACTTTGCCAAGTGGTGCACAAAACGACAAAATGAAGACTCAGTTTCAAATCTACCGTCATCGAAGCGCATAAAAGCTGTATATGGTTCAAACGAACTGAAGGATCTACACGCAGGTCAATCAACTCATGAGAACAAAGACATTTGCTTCGTAATGGGGGAAAATCGTTTCCAATTTAAGGTAGGAGGCGTTGTGGTCCATATGACAATCGACTCTGGAGCAGCGGCCAATTTGGTTGACCTTCAGACGTGGTCTAACTTGCAAAGAAGTGGAGCAAAAGTCAAGTTTTCCCAGCATGTTGATCGTTCCTTTAAGGCGTATGGATCGGACCGTCCATTGAACATGATTGAGATGTTTACGGCCGAAATCGAAGCGGGTGACAATAAAACGGAAGCAATATTCTACATAGCAGAGGACGGAAAGCAGAGTTTACTGGGCGACGAAACGGCGAAACAACTCAAAGTTTTAAAAATTGGGTATGACGTGGCATCGGTTCAACAGCAACCCAGGGCGTTTCCAAAAATTAAAGGGGTGTTGGTTGAAATTCCGATTGACCCTAATGTGAAACCTGTACAACAGCCATACCGGCGATCACCATTTGCGTTAGAGGATAAGATCGCTAAAAAACTTCAATACTTGCTCAATCAAGACATAATCGAACCTGTGGAAGAGTCTTCAGCCTGGGTATCTCCCATTGTACCCATCCTCAAGGATAACGGAGAAATTCGTCTATGTGTAGACATGCGCAGAGCGAATCAAGCCGTTATCAGAGAAACCCATCCGTTACCAATCGTAGAAGAGATGTTCGGAGGAATTACGGGGGCGACTTGTTTTTCAAAACTTGACATCAAGGAGGCTTATCACCAGATTGAAATATAGGAGCGGTCCAGAGGAATAACAACGTTTATAACAAAACAGGGTCTTTTCAGGTAAAGATGTATAAGCAAAGTACTCAATAAAGATCATGACCGTTATATATATAGCAATTTTTGTTATTTCTGCTTGTAATTTGACATATTTGTTTGGTTGTTTAGGTTTAAACGGCTGATGTTTGGAATAAGTTGCGCTCCAGAATTATTCCAAAAGGTTATGGAATCAATCGTAGCGGGATTAGAAGGAGTTGTAGTTTATTTGGACGATATTTTGGTAACTGGTCGCACGCAGCAAGAGCATGACGAGAGATTGCGGCAACTCTTGGCTCGGTTAAGGCAGTATAACATTCTTCTGAAGGAAGATAAATGCGTTTTCAATACGGATCGCCTAGAATTTTTGGGTCACGAATTATCTAGAAAAGGGATCAAACCAACGGAGAGCAGATTGGCTGCAATCAGGGCTTTCGGGGTACAGAAAAATGTCAGTGAACTACGAAGTTTTCTTGGTTTGGTGACGTACGTTGGGCGATTTCTGCCAGCGCTGGCTGATAAAACCGAACCTCTCAGAAAATTGCTGCGAACGGGAGAAATATTCAAATGGACATCAGAACATCTTCAAGCGTTTGAAGAGATAAAATCATCATTATGCGATACCCCATTTCTGGGATATTATGATCCACAAGATCTATGCATAGTCATAGCAGATGCCAGTCCTACTGGATTGGGAGCTGTATTATTGCAGGAGGATAAGAATGGCGAAGAAAGGATTATCTCGTTTGCTAGCAAAGCTTTGACGGATATAGAGAGGAAGTATTTCCAAACCGAACGGGAGGCTCTTGCCTTGGTCTGGGCGGTTGACCGTTTCCAACTATATTTACTTGGGAAACGCTTTAGACTCGTAACCGACTGTAAACCGTTACATTTCTTATTCAGAGAACGAGCCAAGCCGTGTGCAAGAATAGAGCGCTGGGTGTTGCGTTTGCAGAGTTACTCTTATGATGTGGTTTATAAGCCAGGGTCTAGCAACCTGGCTGACGCTTTTTCAAGATTGCCAATCTTGAATCCTGTCGAATTTAAAAGTTCGGATGAAGTATGCATCTATCAGTTGGTTATGTCAGGGTTCCCAAATGCAGTTACAGTTCAAGAAGTAGAATATGAGCTTGTGAACGATGGAGTCCTTCAAAATGTAATCAAGAGCTTGGAAACAGGAGCATGGAATGAGGAAACGAAGGAATATAAGCCATTCAGTTCAGAATTATGCGCAGTTGGAAATTTATTATTAAGAGGGGACAGGTTGATAATTCCAGAAAACTGAGGGATCGTGTGATTGAAGTTGCTCACGAATCGCACCCAGGAATTGTTACCATGAAAAGAAGACTGCGGCAAAAAGTATGGTGGCCACAAATGGACCGACAGGTGGAACAATACATAAAAAAGTGTAAAGCTTGCACTCTCGTAGCATCCTGCGATCCCCCTGAGCCGTTAATCCGTACCAAGCTCCCAACCAAACCATGGGCTGATCTTGCAACTGATTTTATTGGACCGCTACCCTCCGGTCACAACCTGCTAGTAGTTATTGACTACTACAGTCGTTTCACTGAAGTGGTGATAATGAAGCAAACAACAGCAAACCTGACGGTAAAAGCTTTGCACGAAACATTTTGCCGGTTTGGAATGCCGGAGTCGATCAAAACGGATAACGGTCCGCAATTCATAAGTGCTGAATTTAATGCATTCTGTAAGCAATTCGGCATTGAGCACATAAAAACCACATCCTACTGGCCACAAGCCAATGGAGAGGTCGAAAGACTAAATCGCACCATCGGTATAAGATTTAAAATCAGTCAAGAAACAACTGGATCGGATTGGCAGTGGGACCTCAGAACGTTTATACTTATGTACAATTCGACACCACACTCGACAACCGGAGTAGCTCCATCGAGTTTGTTATTTGGCAGAAAACTTAAGGATAAATTGCCTGGGCTTATGACGAAAAACAATAACATATTAGAGGAAATTCGAGATCACGATCATGTCAACAAGATGAAAGGTGCCGAGTACAGTGATAAACGACGCAGAGCGAAGCCGGATGATCTGGCAGAAGGTGATACAGTAGTAACGAAACGCGTTCAGAAAGACAATAAATTATCAACGATGTTTGATTCCGAAGAATACATTGTTGTTTGTCGAAGGGGTTCGGACGTAATCATTGCTTCGTTCAGTTACGTGCTGCAATACGTAACTTCTAGATCGGTTGAACATTGTTAAAATTATGAACCCACGTGGTAATCAAAATTTGGAAAACACCCCCATACCCCCTCGGCGTATCCACGAAATTTTCTCACAGATGCTTAGTTCTCTGATGTCACAGTTTCAACTTGCAGCTATTAAAAATTGACATTTATATATGACTATGAAGTTGCAAAAGGAACACGGGTACCTGTCGTCCACATAAGTATAACGCTACTACTATCACTTTTGATAGAATTCATGGTCTGCAAAAAATCTGAATGCCAACGCCGGATATCTTATTCGTAGTTCTTATTGTGCTGGTATCTACCTAGTATTTGGTCAAAGTAGGAAGGGGATCATCACTTTGAAGTCACTTGCATGTTTATGATTGCATTTCAGATAAGTTAAAACACTAACTTATTACGATATAATTATTACGATATCTCCACATCAGTTTTCAGGCAAAAATGGGCCTCTTGGGGAACTATAAGGATTGGAAAACTGATAAGCAGCTTATAAGCATAAAAGCATATGGAGATGCATGGTACATTTGTGCGATGATTCATCTTGTGACTAAACTTTTAATGCAAATTTTATCTCATCTTTTTATTAAATAAGCGTGCAAGTGTGCAGCATTCGTATGGAACTTGTATTATGGGAAATTTGAACCTGATTGCAAGTTGGGCTCTACAAGTTCTTGGTTAACATGTCGAATACTACGATCAAGAATAATGCTTCAAACAGGTTCCGTCGTCTTTGAGGCGATTTTCAATTCATTCACGGTTGTTTTATTCACCTCATCTAGCTTCCTCGCTTCCTGTAGTTTGCTAGTTTGTTATGTCCCTAGGGATCCGCATTTTTCATGCTCGATCAGCTGGAGTACGGATACTGAAATTAAATGAAAAAACTTCACATTTAACTCATTTCAAAGTATTCGTAAATTTTACGAAATCATCAGCAGAACTGTTCGGTAATTGTTTACAGATTTTTGTAATTTTTTCCATTGTTCAAAATAACCGAAAATCAGTCAAATTTTACCGAACAATTCTGCTGTTGAATTCGCTAAATTTACCGAATTCGCGATTGTTTTAAGTGTGTTCGATATACCATATTCGATATGAGTAAAATTTACCGATCAAGAAGACCTTCAAAACGGAAATCAACGAGCTCCCAGCAAGCCCTCAAGCTTTGCGTATTATATTTTGATGCAGATGTTCTAGGTTTTCCAATTTTTCTGGTGTTCAGATCAATTGGTCTACAAAGGCAACTACGCCTGGTATGCAATCGAATTCCACACAAGTCCCAGATCCCTTGCGCATTATAAGCAGTCCAAATTAACTTGATGCAGTGTTCTGGGTTCTGCAAATTGTTCTGGAGTTCCGATCCTTTGGTCAACTTTGATCAACTACGCCTGGTATCTAACTGAATCAACTCACATGTCCGCACAAGGCCCTGAGTCCTTGCGAATTATGTGCAGTTCGTTCTAGGCTCTCCAAACTGTTTGAATTTAGATCAATTGGTGTCGAATTTTCTCAATCAAACGAAAAATGTTAGTAACTAGTCGATTTTAGAGGTCGAGAAAATGCCACACATCGCATCGAATACATACTTTTTTTCTGATTTTGTCGTCCAGTGATTATCGACTCATTTACCGATACGCATTCAAATCGTCCTCTTTCCTTTGGGAATATTTCAGTAATTCTAAAATCAATTTGATTAAAAACGTGGTAACGGGTTTGACTTTCCTTATACTATGTACAAAATGTGTTATAACACAATTATTTTTTAATCGAAATGTTATGCTTATTATACAGAGCTCAGCTGTTGAAATCAGCTAACAGATAACCCGTAAAGTGGATAGTGTGTGTAGGCAGGCCCATAAAACCTTGCAATTAAAAGAAAAATACCGAAGTCTCCTCCCTAACGTAACTTACGGCTTAAATATGAAACCAGAGCTTCGGGATCGTGAGCAGTCCTGGATGCTTTTTTTCATTTTGTTGGCTCACTATCATGCATCTATTAGAGTATTTTCGTTGTTTCAATTCCCAATATCGTGAAGACACGTTACATAAGCTATACCAAGGCGAAATAATGAAAAATGTATTAAAACCATGGCGCGTATCATTTTTTGTAAAGCAGGTTCCTGCGGCTTTTCTCGACCTACGATCAGATGCGCGTTTAAAAGATTACGCTGAAGATGGTACTGCTTTCTGATTTGAACTACGAGAGTTATTAGTGCGTTTTGAAGATTTGCCGGAATAATCTTGGAATAATGGCATGTCGAACGGCTATAATTAATCAATAAAACCTCATTAAATTCTCCAGAGCCAACATGAGTTCTTTAATACTTGTCTAAAAAATATGTTAGGGGTGGCTGATCATCGTCCGAGTAGCGAGGGACTCTAATGAAACTTGACTGTGGTCAACCGGAAATAAGGAGAATGGTCCTCAGAAATTTAGGGGGTTTGGTGTCAGGCCCTGCAACCAGCCAAAAAACGAGCAACAATCAACAGAAAGTACGGACCGGAACATCGGCGAAGCCACTGCGACGAAAAGGGACTAGCGTGGAAACTCGGTTCTGGAACTGCAAATCTCTCAACTTCATCGGAGCACACGCAACTCGCCGATGTGCTAACGGACTGGATTCGGCATCGTAGCGCTGCAGGAGGTTTGTTGGAAGGGATCAATGGCGAACGTTTAGAGGTAATCACCATCTACCAGAGCTGCGACCACACGAGCTGGGAACAGCTTTCATGAGTGAGCGATATGCAAAGGCGCGTGATCGGGTGTCGATCAATGAAAGAATGTACGGTTGAGGATCAAAGGCCGGTCTTCAACTTCAGCATAATCAACGTCCATAGCCCACACTCCGGAAGCACTGATGAAGGACACATTCTGCGCAGCTGGAACGTGAGTACGACAGCTGCCCAAGCCGACCGTCAAAATCATCTAGGAATTGAACGCTCAGTTGGCCAGAGGAGGATTAGACCGATGAAGTTCAGCCTCACGGCTGACGAACGAGCCTACGATTAATTGATTCGCGCCTCAAGAATATGGTCTAGCACCTACTTCCAACACAGCCTCCGTATCGGCACCTGGACATCACCACTGCAGACAGAATCACAAATCGACCACGTTCTAATTGATGGACGGCACTTCTCCGACATTATCGACGTCAGGACATATCGAGCGCTAACATCGACTCGACCACTATTGGTGATGTTAAACTGCGCAAAACTATCCGTCATCAACAATTTTCGGTACCGACGACCGCCGCGGTACGACCTGAGCGACTGAGTAACCTGATGTCGCCACTGCATACGCGCAGCATCTCGAGGCAGTGTTGCGGAAGAGGTGATCGATGGGGCCCTCGGGGGACTCTGGAATACAGTCAAAGCAGCCATTAACGACGCAGCGGGAACAGCGTCGGTATATGGGTCGAAGCCGACGGAACGATTGGTTCACGAAGAGTGCGAACAGATTCTGAGGAGAGAAGGACGCAGCCGCGTCCGCTGCACAATACCAGGCAGAACGTGGAACGTTATTACGGAAGCGAAGACAGCAGATCCCCTTTTCTGGGAGAAAAACGCCGCCTGGAAGAAGCGGAGTGCGAGGAGATGGAACACTGTCCGTTCTCGACACAAGTCTATCAGAGCTCAACGCATCCCGAAAGGCTTCGTGCCGCGAGCCGAAAGTGCCGGGATAAGATAGGAGACATCTTGACGGACGACGTGTGGTGATCGAAAGGTGGAAGCAGCACTACGAGGAACATCTGAATGGCGCTGAGTACAGGCAGTGAAAGTCAAGGCAGCAGAGAGATGACTACGTCGGTTGGTATCGATTGAGCTCATCAAGATGGCCCCGGAAAAGGCTGACCACTTGCCTGCACAAACTGATAGGTCAGAATCTGGGAAACCGAACAGCTACCGGAGAGTGGAAGGAAGGGTTATATGCCATCTACAAGAAGGCGACAAACTGGTGTGAGAACTTTGAGCGATCACCATCTAATGCCCCTACAAAGTGATATCCCAGATCATCTTCCGTCGTCTGTCACCATTAGTGAACGAGTCGTGGGAAGTTATCAAGCCGGCTGTTGACGGCCGCTCGACAACGACCAAATCTTTACTGTACGGCAAATCCTTCAAAAATGACGTGAATACCAGTCCCAACGCACCATCTGTTCGTTGATTTCAGGCGGCATACGCAGTATAGGCATAGATATGGAAAATTATGGACGAACAGCTTCCTGGGAACTACCGAACTGATCAAAGCAACGGTGGATGGTGTCAAAACTGTGTGAAGATTTCGGGCGAACACTCCAGTTCGTTCGAATCGCGCCGAGGACTGAACAAGTGATGGACTTTCGTGCCTGTTGTTCAACATTGCGCTAGAAGGTGTCGACGGAGAGCCGGGTGTAACAGCCGGGAACGATTTCCAACAGATCCAGTCAATTTATTTGTTTCGGGGATGACATGGACATTGTCGGCCGAACATTTACAAGGTGGCAGAACTATACACCCGCCTGAAGGAAGCAACAAAATTGGACTGGTGGTGAATGCGTCAAAGACAAAGTACATGCTTGTGGCGGAACCGAGCGCGACAGGGCCCGCCTGGGAAGCAGTGTTACGATAGACGGGATACCTTCGAGTGGTCGAGGATTCGTCCCCTGGATCCTTGCTAACGGCTGACAACAAGTTAGTCGTGAAATACGAGGCGCATCATCTGTGGAAGTCGGGCCTACTACGGGCTCCAGAAAGACGCGGTCGAAAAGATTCGCCACCGCACCAAATGTCGCATGTACAAGACGCTAAAAGACCGGTTCTCTCTACGGACATGAAACATGGACAATGCTCGAGGAGGACTTGCAAGCACTCGGAGTATTCGAGACGGGTGCTAGGACCATCTTTCGGTGTGCAGAAGAGGTTTGGCGGCGAAGAAGAATGACATGGCTCACTCTACGGCGAACCCAGTATCCAGAAGGTAGCTAAAGCCGGAAGGGTACGATGGGCAGGACATGTTGCAAGAATGCCGGACACAACCCTGCAAAGATGGTGTTCGCTTCCGATCCGGCAGTACGAGACGGCGTGAGCGCAACGAGCAGATGGGCAGACCAGGTGCAAACGACTTGGCGAGCGTGGGGCGTATCCGAGGATGGAGAGATGCGGCCTCGAATTGTGGTGTCAAATTGTTGATTCATGTTATCTGTTTAGATGTAAACTAAATAAATGAAATGAATGCTAAATAAGTTGAAGTAAAATCAGCAGTGATTCAAATCGTTCGGGGCTATCAGTTTGAATATGAACCTGAAACATTTCTTTTCCCAACAACTATTCTAGATTAATTTTTTATACAAGTCAACTAAAAATTTAAACTGGTATAACACTTTCTATTTTCTGCAGTCAAATATCAATATTTTTCAATTGTTTTGATGTATGAATGCGTCATTTTATCTACGGGTCAATCCACTTTGAATTACTGCATTTCGTGCAGCAACATCATAATTTCATTTATAGGAACGGTTCGGCACTTCATCTCATACTCACATTTCCATCCTATCAAAACAAAGCAATGAAAAGGAATTTGATTTGTTTTTTGTGATTTTTCCGCAGTGAGCACGCATGTTAGGCGACAAGTTTGGTGCTATTTTTCTGTTTTGCGAGAGGGGTGAATATAGTTCAGTAAGATGGAAATGGAACAGCTCCCTAATTGAAAATTTGAAAAACAAAAGTGGAACACTGCTGGAAACCAGCTTTTTGTTCTAATTTGCTCCAGTTTCAAACTAGAACAGTGGTTGAAAATTTAGAATGAAACTGAATCACTACATTTCACTGATTTAAATGGTGCCACGATCCATCAATACATTTGTACACCGCCAGGATGTCATTTCGTTCAGGCATGACGAAGATTTTTCCGACTTGAGCGTTTTTTATCAAATCACTATACGAAATATACGTATATCGTACTTGACTCGTCTTGCGGCTCGACGAGACACGAAGACGACCTTACTGTTGAGGTCGAAATACATATTTGTCAAGGTACAATCAAGTGGTGGAATTAAATGGGAAGGTACAAACTCGTCTTATGACAAGTAGATACATTCCACTAAAAGCTCAAAAAATTCTTAATAATAATGTTCATTTTTCAGCCTAACCTCGAAATATGATAACAGACGTCCCTCTGATTTTTATCACTTAAAATTTCCTATAATCAGGGACGGCTTAGCCGTCGGTAAGACGCGTGGCTACAAAGCAAGACCATGCTGAGGGTGGCGGTTCGATTCCGGTGCCGGTCTGAGCAATTTCGGATTGAATGTCTCGACTTCCCTGGGCATAAAAGTATCATCGTGTTAGCCTCATGATACGAATGCAAAATGGTAACCTGGCTTAGAAACCTCGCGGTTTCTACAACCTTAAGCTTGAGGCGCTCTGTCCCAGTGTGGGGATGTAATGCCAATAAGAAGAAGAAGAAGAAGAAAAAGAAGGGATGGCTATATTGCATAGAAAAATATTTCCATTTCAGTACGAACTCTGGCCAATTAATTCTACTGTCACCTCTATCTTTGATCTTCTTTTTGCCTTTCTCGTATATTGTAGCGTAATATTGGTAGCAAGAAAAATACTGTGATCACTGCCTAGCACTATGCTGTGCGTTCTCCAGAATCAAACCGAGATTCGACGAATAATTTATGTGAAGACCATCATAATCGGTAATCAGTGTTTATTTTATTTTATTTTATTCTACGTTTTATTCTGCCAAAATCATTTTTAATAAACAGTCCAAATTACACAAAATTAAAGCATATGACGCACATGAAACAGTATTGAATTATGAACATAAACGATAACAACATTAAACACGCAGATAAGTACGTACGTCCAGTAAACATATTTTTCCAAACAAACCCAACAAAGCGGGCGGTTAATTGAAAAATCAATCACAATGGCACCCATCAAGATGGCTCCATGCCTTTGGTGAGCCTACTACCGAATTCCCTCGGACGAACAGAATCATCAGTGGTCCGCAATTCCAGCCAGGCAATTAAAATATCTTCCTTCTTCTTCTTGATCCTGATTTCGATCCGTGTATACGCGCATCAGCACACGGCGGCAGGAACTTTCGTTCCGGCGAGCTTTAGCTCAATAAATAAGATAATTTAAAAGTCAGCTCGCAAGCTGAGCCTGGTCCGGGACCTCGGATGATGATGTCTTGATGGCATGGCGGCGGTCAGTACAAAGACCACGCTCGATTGGTTCAGGAAACGATGAAATTGCTTTTCTTAACGCGGCACTGCTGCTCTGAGGCTGTTACTTTCCGGATTCCTGGTGGAGTTCATGTCGTGCTGTATATGGGAGAAATAGGGTCACATGACTTGTTTAAATTTGCTCTAAGGTCTCACGATAAAAATGTTTTATAATTGTTTCCAATCACCTAATCTGATAGTCTTCAACCATAGACATATCTATAAAAATAACTAAACCTATGAGGTAAAATGCATATTAGCTTCATTCATTTTGAATACGAAGAAATGTTAATTTACATAACTCATGTAGTAAACGAGTTTTGTTCTCAGATCAAACTCGGTTGTAGAATAATAAAAAGTGCCGAGGCTTTTAGAGCAGCATCCCCCACTGTCGGACCCAGAACGGATTGTGTAACGTGAAAAAGGTGATAATTTATACCTATACTGTAAACGTTTTATTTACTCGTGCTGGATTGTGCGATTTTGACAGGTTGTTGGAAGTACGGTTTGCGTGATTGAACTAAGTTATTAACTACCCGGGCGGACTGCAACTGGGTTGATTATTTCCACCGCAAAGTAGCTTCAAACTGCAAAGTCAAGCGATCGAAAATTATAAAAAAAGTTTGCGTCGCACCCAGGCTATTAAAACTCACCAGGAATAATACTGAGCATAATTATGCAAAACGGCTCAATTTATGTAAATTCGTACTTGACGCCAACCTTATTATCCGCCTGATATTTACCATGCAGCCACCAGCAACGCCATATGAACACATTTTTTCTAGTGTTTGCTTCACACGATATGGCATTTTAGACGGGGAGTCCATTTTTGTTGCAAAATTCTTGCAGCTCACTCTTAACTATGTGGCGGACGAATCGCATTCAAACACTGTGCCAGTCGGGTCCAATAATTGAGAAATTATGCATCATTTAAATTAATTTGTTTCATGATAGTTCACTGTCTCGCTACGCTAATACCTCTGATGTATGATAATGGTAACTGGTAGAAACTTGAGCGATGACTTTCGTTGTAGTGTTGGAAGTGTTATTTTGCAAACATTTCTTTTAATAGTTTTGCATTTTGATAAGGCCCATTTTTTCGCATTGAAGCATAGACCGTATATCTTTTCGAAACAGCTTCGTTTCTCTGGCGTATGCATATTTCAATACGTTTAAACTAGTTGGTTACTTAGGTATTGAAACCTCTGTCACGGAAGAAAGTTCACGTGGGCATCGAAACAAACAAGGTTTCCGTTAGCCATATTTAGAACATGTTAAGCCCTGTTGAGTAGATCAACTTTTTTATATATTAAAGGAAAGAACATGTTGTTTAATGATTGTACACTGAACCCTAAAAATGTTTCTGAAATTTCATTAAATTCATCCATTTGAGATGGAAATATACAAACGCAAATTGAGGAGCACTTTGAGAATTCATGGAGTATCTGATTCAATCGTTCGATGGTGATACATCGAATTTTTGCAAACAAGTGTGGGCATGTCAGTGGTAGAAGATTTTTACAGTTGGTTCAAAATCCGAAGATTCCAGTGATTTCGGTGTATACAACACTTTTCTGCCTTCTTTTCTGCAGAACCACACCCAACCAGCGGATGGCAGATTTCAAAGCATTTCTGCATAAGAACCATACAGAAACTGATAAAATGTTGACACATGAAATTGTATTAAAATCATAATTTTGTAAAATTTTGATATGTATCGGTATAAAAGCTCACATTGTATGTATTAAAACCTTGCAGAGTTCTATATGCCAAGATTTTATGAAATAATTGTAATATTTGTTTTTTTGGTTGCAGGAGCGAATTATACTACAGAACTAACAGCTATATTATACGTACTGGGGTTTATGGCACACTTTCTGCCGAGCAATCAAAATATTGTGTTGTACCAGTGTAAAGAAATCGACAAGGAAAATAAAATTGACAACTTCAAATTTTCATTTCACTTTGTTATTGATTTGCTGCACAAAAATTTCGATGCATCAATAAACAGCGTTTGGAATAATAATTATAGTTTTGATTCTGACGACGTAATGGCACTGCACGTTGTGTGATTTCGCATTCTGACGTGAGGGCTCTGCGTATGGATGTCACCTTGCCTGCCATAATTCGGAGGTTAATCACGATCACGACATCATCACCATCTCGTCTTGAAAGTCAAGACCTTATGCCTTGGGCTCAACCGATGCTATGATCGAACTTGATATATTGGGTTCCTTCATGGAATGGCATTGATTGCTATCGACGTTGATATGAAAACCTTTAAAGATCAATATATGAAGAATTTTGAAGAAAATTAGATAAATGGTTGGTCGGGAAATCTCGAGTACGTCGGGATTGGTTGCATTCACACCTCAGTAGCAAAACTTTTAGAAGATGAAGTTTCAGCGAGCCAATGAAAGTGTGCTTTGTTTCTAGTGTGGTGCTGCTATTAAAAACGAAATGAATACCTGAAGAAACTTCCACATGATGAATTTCCGGAGGAATTGCTTGGAAATCCAAAGGATTTTTGAAGGAGCTTCAGATATTTTTTAATGAACTTCTGGAGGTGCTGAAGGATTCACACGGTTACTGAAGATTTTCGATGGAGTTACTGAAGAAATTTCTGAATAAACTTCCAGAAGAACTTCTGGATGACTTTCTGAGAGAACTTCCTGAGATGTGATGCAGGAATTTCTGGAAGGAGGAAAGGAGGAAATAACAGAGAAATTCAAAGTATACTTCTGAAGGCATTATTGGAGAATCTTTCGGTAACATTATAAAATCATCAGAGGAATTCATGGAGAAACTTGAAGGAATTCTTGGAGAATTTCCGTGAAAAACAACCGAAGGAGTTTGTGGAGGAACGACGAGGGATTTTCGATGGTTAAAGGATCCTACGGAGGAATTTCTAGGCAACTTATGGAGGAGTTCCTAGAGGTACTTCCAAAGGAAATTCTAAAGGAACTTTCGGAAAAATCTCTGGAGGAATTTCCTCACGAATTCCTGGAGGAATTTCAGAAAAATTATACAGATTTACTGAAGAAATTCTGAGAGGATTCCAGATAACAGATAAAATCCTGAAACAAGGTCCAAAGGTATTTCTAGAAAAAGAAAAGAATTCAAGGAAGAATTCAACGAGAAGTGAGGTCATGTGAATAAAAGTAGTAAGTTCAACTTTACTATATTTTCAGTATGAGTTCGTATGAATAAAGAGATTTTACTACACTACATATTTCAGACATACTACAAACAACTGATTCGTATGAATAAAACAAGAGTTTACTACTGATTTCTTGTAGTCTGCTCAAGACGTTGCTACTCATGTTTCAAAGCAGATTATTCATCAGAATCGAAGCGAATTGGCTTGTAGAAGTCCAATTTAGGAAAGCAAACACAGAATGTCTTTTGTTGATTAGCCGCAAAAAAATGATGAAATCATCATCGTCATCGGGTCTATTTTGTTTTGACGTTTCTCCGTGTAAAATGGTAGTAAACTGTAGTAAAGGCTAAGTTCGAATGTGCATATCATAAGTTCGAAAATGCTTTTATTCATATCAAACATGTAGTTTTGTACTCGATGCTCTTTCGTTATACGATAAGAAATACACGTTTGCTCTCAAGCTCGTCTGGGATGCAACTGAACTCAGTTTCTTTATTTCAGGTAAATAACAACACAAAGGAATGACTTCGATAGGTTACCAAATAACAAGATAAATAAGTATTAGTCAAATATATATATGAATCTTGGTTCATGTGGATACTACATTCCTCCTTTTCTTTATACTAAACAATTGAATTCACTTTGTAATCCTCGAGGTATGGTGGTCTCTGATGGATCGTCGAATACGGAACTGGCTGCCCCATTGGATCATCCACCGCTCGGTTTGGCGTAGGTCCACAGTCTTGAGGTTCATGGCTCTGTTGAGATTGGAGCTACCATTTCTTTCATCGGTTCCTATTTCTGACACGGAATGAGGGTGGAGACATTTCTATGAATGATTCTCCCCGATTCAGATGACTTCCAGGGT